>NC_137199.1:18335195-18427695 GCF_960531495.2 Zeus faber | reverse complement strand
CGAGCTTCGAAATGTTTCGTTTTTTTTCTTTTTTAGCGGTTCCCTAGCAACAACATCACGCGGGCTATGCTCGTCACAAACTCGCGTCTTGTTAGCGGCAGTAACCGAGCGGCGCGGACTGCTGGAGAGGAGCGGACCCCTGTGTTGTGCTTCTTTTACTTGTCTGACTTTTTTTTCTCCCCCTTTCTATATGTCTTTCGCGCTCTCGCTGTCTCCAACAGAAGCATTGTGACAGGCAGAAGGCCAACCTGAGGATCCGCTTCAAACCCTCTTTATTCCAGCATATCGGGACCCACTCATCCCTTGCCGGGAAGATCCAGAAACTCAAGGTAACCTGGTAATTCCTCTGTAAAAGCTGCCAATACAATATTTATTTAATGCGCAACCGTGCCGTAGGGCTGGAAATGTCAGCAAGATTATTATTTTTTATCTTTCTTTATCTTTCTTATTTTTTATCTTTCGCATATTTGTGATTAAAAAGCGGTTTTTATCATAAAGAAACTTTACTTTGGTTTGGCACAAGAACACTGTGGTTTTAATTGGAGGCTCCCGGGTGTCAAGGCGTGGATTTTCTGTGCGTGTACATAGGGCAGGAGCCGAAAAAGATCTCGGCGCTCATTTGACTTTCTCGGGAGGAATAAACTTTTAAAACTCACTCGTCTCACTGTCTTGGCGAGTTCGGGATCCGGACGGGAAGTTCTGAAGTCTCTCTCCCCGTCATGTCGGCGCTGAATCAGAACCCCTCGGCTTAATGCCTCTGATCTCTGCGTTAAGAGCTATAGATTTCAGCTCGCCTGGCTGACTGGTGCTGCAATCTAGCCCGATCAATTAGGTATTGATCCAGTTAACCTGGCCCGGCTCTTTGTGAATGAATCAGAACCAGGAGACGCCTCGCTCCCACACAGGCGAAATGCAGCCGCATCTCATCAGCCCAGGAAAAGGACCCGATTGGAAAGAAAGAATGAAAAGCAGTTATAAAAGAAAAGAAACAAATGAATTGATCAAGTCTTACATGTTAAACCTTTACATGTTAAACCAATTTTTTTTCCAGAAAATTAAATTCAAAGTTTATATCTCTGAATATATATATATATATATATATATATATATATATATATATAAATTACTAATGAACAACTAATTAACAGGTAAATATATGTAATTAATGAGTCAACTGAGCAGAATTGTAAAAAATAAGACCTACACTTAAGCTGCTGACGAGTTGACAGAATCATGGAGAATAACATGTCGATGTTATCGCTTGTGTGTCAACACAAACATATCAAGTGCAAAATTAAGTCAGTAAGTAAGAGAGTGAATGAGGAAGTGTCCCCGTTGCGCAAGGTGTTTTTTTTAAATGGAGCCTGCTGTTTTCAGTTGTTCTACTTTGAGGCAAGGGTACACATAGCGGCGCGCTACTCGCAGATCACGGGCGCCCCAATGTGCACCCGTGATCCGCCCTCTGGCCATTTGCTATCCTGGAAGTGGGACGTGTTCCTCATGAATATGCATATCTTGCCCAGAAAATCCGCTACCTCGATGCCCATTCACACTTACAAAAAAAACCCACGCCCGATAAAAAGGGCACCATGGACATAGAGGGACAATAGGGACAGGTGCTTGGGGCAGGTCCCTACTCCACATCGATCATTAACCCTTGTATATGAAAACAACTCATTGAAATCGATTGAGAAATGTAAACCTTATAGTGTTTTTTATCCAGAAAACCCACAGCTCCCCTGTTTACTTGTATTTGTTCACAAGCCAGTCTTGCCCGTTCCAATGTGACGTTGCAGCGACGAGCCGACGCCGTCAATGCGGCGTCTATGTTCTGCATGAAAAAATGGTCCATTGTCCCTTTAAACACTTGGGTTCTTTACATGTTCCATCCACCTGGTTTGACTCCAGGACAAGGACTTTGGGAAGCAGACCCTGCATAAGGGACACGCCAACCCCCTGGCTGAGGTCACCACCAGCCTCAAGACCTACCAACACTTCACACTGGAGAAGGCCTACCTGGGGGAGGACTTCTTTTGGGCCTTCACCCCGGTGGCTGGAGACTTCATCCGGATACGATTCTTCACACCCGTTCGCATCGAGAGGTGGGTGCTGGGGCATAGAAGGGTTCGGTGGGTGTGGGTGTGTGTATAAGGGGGTCTTCCCGACTGGTCTTTGGTAACTACCAAAGAACAAAATAAATGCCTGGACTCTTTTGGAACAGGCTCATCTACTCTTCAAACTCCAGAAATGACTGCCAGATAGGAAGACAGTACGTGGTCTTCAGTGTGTATTCTTCAGCCTTCTGCTGGATGGCAACGCGGATGGCAAGCCAGGTTGATGCCTAGCAACACATATCGGAAAATCACAAGTTCCGGACCATTGCAAGGGAGAAAACCACATCATGGACCGGAATACTCACATGTCATGCCTGAAGGGACAAGACAGGGCTTTTACGACCAGACCACTCATGTCTCTTTGACATCTGAGTGGCTACCAAATGTGGCTCTGCATGTCAGTAACTTATTATGCAGCGTCCATGTTCTTTATTCACTCAAATCATCCCGATCCAAGAATCTGATAGGGCCACACAGGGTGGGAGATATGCAGATTACGTAAAGCTATCCTTGTCGCGCTCTCTTCTCTCTCGCCCTCTTTCTCAGGTATTTCTTTCGGAGTGGGAATATCGAACATCCAGGCGACAAACTCTTCAACACGTCTGTGGAGGTTCTGCCGTTTGATGTGAGTTTCCTGCTGGTTATGGACAGAACACACAACGCTGATACCTCTATCCATGCATGTACTGTATTCAGTAGTGTATGTATGCACAGTATGTGTCCCCTACACACACGCCTCATACATGCACTACTCTGCATATACGCACAGTACATACATACATGCACATAATCAATTATTTGCACACAAAAACATACACTCGCCCCACCCACGCACCCGATGCACCCACATACATCCACACAGTTTTGTGTAATATTCTAATAGTCAGGCAATCCACAAGTGATTCAAGTGAGCGAGTGAGGAAGTGTTCCCATTGTGCACGGCGTTTTGTTTCGTTCCATAAGGAAACGGAGCGCACATCCTCACGGGTGGCGAGGACACCTTCCTCTTGTATCTGCATATCTTGCCCAGACAGTCCCCTACCCTGATACCCGTTCACACTTGAAAACAAACCTGATTAAAAGGGCACCATGGGGCAAAGGGGCAGGTACTCAGGCACCACCCCACGCCCCACCTCCAGCCCCACCTGCACGTGCCTGATTGACATTACTGTTGCTCAGAGGCACATGCCTTCCCCGTCACTGCGGATCCTCTTTACACCTGTTCTGCTTTCCTGCCCTGTTTTATAGTATACTTTATTCTCACACTCTGCTATTGTAGCATATTATTTTGTGTCATAATGTGTTACCCTCTCCACCCCCAATTATACATCTTTGCTATCCTAGAAGTGGGATAGCTCAATGTTTTCAAAGCTTAATTCTCTTTTACCTCGAGGGGGATTTGTAGAGTAATGCATATTCATGAGGGGTGTCCTTGCACAGCGGAGCGCGCCATCGCGGGCGCCCAGACGGGCACCCTCGCGGGCGACCCGACGCGCACCATCGCGGGCGCCCCGACGCGCACCATCGCGGGTGCCCCGACGCGCACCATCGCGGGCGCCCCGACGCGCACCCGTGATCTGCCCTCTGGCCGTGGGCCTTTACATTTTCTTTTTTTTTTTTTTTGAGCACCTGCCCGTGTAAATCTTTCTGCATGGGCCTGCTGTCAATCCGATTATTACCTGTTTTGTAGAGGGCTAAGACCGTGGGACGTGTCCTCAAACAGCAATAAGTGATTTAACGTGCTCGTTTGCAGTTGAGTTGACTCAACTTTGGATCGTGTCGTCAGCACCGCCACAAACTTATGGACAGCAGGGGAAACTTTAGGTTTTTTTTACAAATGTTGTTGCAATTTTTTTTTTTATTATATAACTACTGTTCGTATATGTGTATTTTTTTAACATTTATTACTAACTAGAAATGTACGTGTGTGGTGTGCTCCTTTCAGAACTTCCAGGCAGAGAAGGAGGCTTTAAGAGAGGGGAGAGAGAAGAGTCCGAAGTACCATCGAACAGAGGACGGCTTCATCAGAATCGGTGAGTCATGATGCTGAGGGCGACTCGGTGCTTTGACCTTCAACAGGACCTCTAATAGGACTAACAGAGTACTAACAGAGTACTGACAGAGTACTAACAGAGTACTGACAGGGTACTGACATCATACTAACAGAGTACTAACAGAGTACTAACATAGTACTAACACCTGACAGAGTAGTAACAGAGTACTAACATACTACTGACAGTGTACTATAATGGTGCTATTATGGTACTAACATAGTACTAACAGAATACTGAGAGAGTACTATAATGGTACTAATATGGTACTAACATTGTACTAACAGAGTACTGACAAGGTACTGACATAGTATTAACAGAGTACTAACACAGTACTAACAGAGTACTAACACAGTACTAACACAGTACTAACAGAGTACTACCATAGGACCACAGTACAGACTGACACCCTTGGTACAAGGAACACAAGATATTACATAATTCAGCCAGTTTTTATACTGACTGTAATATTTAATATACATATTGTGTCTTCACAGCACCACACTTCAAAACAATAGGCAATAATAATAATAACAATAATAATAATAATAATAATAATAATAATAATAATAATAATAATAGAAATAATAATAATAGTAATAAAAATAGAAAAAAGTGGCAAGACATAATAAACCCCAACACAAATACTAGAAAATTTACCAAAAGTATTTTCCAAAACAAAATGGCAATAAATATAAACCACAAAAAAATTCCAATACACAATAAACCTAACATTTTGCTAAATCCTAAAAAAATGAAAGATTTGTCTATCTATCTATCTATCTATCTATCTATCTATCTATCTATCTATCTGTCTGTCTGTCTGTCTGTCTGTCTGTCTGTCTGTCTATCTATCTGTCTATCCATCAATATAGATCCATTACTCTGCTCTACACTCTAGACACACCAGATCATACACAAAACTTTATTCCATGTTCAGCAGTGATACATGCCTGTGTGTGGATGTCATATTGCTGTCGTCTGCAGCGTATTAGCAGTGATGTCATGTGTGATGTGTTTTGCAGGACACAGTCTGCCGCCGACATTCCTCTGCTTTTGTGTTTCTCCCCCAATTAGTTCGGCTCCCACACAGTGCCGAGCGGGCTTCCAATTACCTGAGACAAAAACACACACAAAAACTTGCACACATACTATGTGTGTGTGTGTATATATATATATATATATATATATATATATATATATATATATATATATATATATATATATATATATATATATATATATATACACACACACACAGGACGTTATTCTGAGGGACATTCAGGTCACCTGACTCCTTGCTACCTGGTCAAGGTTAATTTCTTTTCACCTGTTTCTCGTGAAGTTTAACGTGAAAACATCAAGTGCGCAAGCCATCGACAAGTCAACATCCAGCTGCTGAACATCAGCTCCAGATGTTCCAGATGCTTCTTGCTGTCGTACAGTGACAGATTCAATTTGGTGCTCGGGCTCTAACGTTAACCCGTTAAGCTCCCCCCTGGAAATAAAGCGTGAGCGGGGACGTCGTCTTTCAAGCGCTCAGGCTCCTTTTGGAACCATGACGCTGCTTCTGTGATGTGACTTTCATGCGTTTTAACAATGACACCATACTTAGAGAGTCATCATTCTTGATGATGTCACATGCAGTCACACAAGTACAGAGCAGTAAAATGTAAAGAGGGAAAACTTCAGTGGCCGCGCAAAACGTAAGGTAACAAGAAGTAATACTAATAACATGGCAACAATAAAAAAATAATAAATAATAATCCTAAAATATCTAAATCAGAAAAACATATATACTGTACATACAACAAAGTTGCTTCTTATAGAAAAATATATTAGAAAAAAATATATATATATACACAAAAACAAACGCATAATAGCAAAAATAAAAAACGAACAAAATATTTGTGTGTAAAAACAAATAGTATACAGTATACACATATATATACAGGAAACAAGGAAGGAAGGAAGGAAAGATTTGTTCTCAGTGTGTTTTTATCACGTCATCACTGTTGCCCATTTAAAATGTCCTTGTCGTCCCTCGTTCAACAGGAGTCCGGATCTGAGGTTATAATTTACAACAGTCGTTCTAACCTGTTCATCAATATTTCAGCGCGACTCCGCTCGATCAATAGCAACTTGACGCCGCCTCGTTTTCGGAGACAACAAATTAATTTCACTATCTTGGTATCGGTGTCGGCTGCTGTTTCCCTGTCCTGCGCGGCACTATCAGCTTTCTGTTACTTAAACCGTCTCTCTCTCTCTCTCTCTCTCTCTCTGATCACATGTTGTGTTATTTTTTGTTTTTTTGTATTTTGTTGTATTGTTATTTATTTATTGTTAAGATACGATTCAGTGCAAACTTGCATATCTGTACAATAGCGACACTCGGATCCAAACAGTCATTATCGTCCATTCTCTCACGGTGCCGTCTTGTAAACTGAATAAAGGTTCAAATTAAGCTTTTAATAATTTTGCTGGCGACCCTCTGGGACCCTGTGGGACCCCATGTTGAGTACCACTGTCATAGACAATCCCCCTGAAGCTCCGCTGGAGGTTCTGTATCCGCGACATCCGCACATCCACCGCATTCGGAAAAAACGATCTGATTGGTCAAAGCTTCATTGGCATCATCACTATCATCGTCATCATCACCATCAAATTCCAGCCCGGATATTGACGGCTCGTCTTTCCGGCTTTTCTCTTCTTTTATTGAGTTTGGCCGCGTTTTGAAAGAAAGCTTTTCAGACGGCATACAGACGCCGTTGCTCCAGCCACACAACAGATCAGTCTTGATGAAGAACACTTTCACAGTTTCCACACTTTGCTGCTGCCTCCCCCTTCAGGAATGTTCCAGAGCGGCATTGCGGAGGGTGAGGTGGACCCCACCTTCGGGCCTCTGGAGGCCCTGCGCCTGTCAGTGCTGACGGACTCCCCAGTCTGGGTCATCCTCAGTGAGGTGAGGGGGCTATCTATCTATATGTATTTATCTGCCTCTCTATCTATCTATCTATCTATCCATCCATCTATCTATCTGTCTGTCTGTCTATCTATCTGTCTCTGTCTATCTATCTGTCTGTCTATCTGTCCGTCTGTCTATCTATCTGTCTGTCTGTCTTTCTGTGTGTCTGTCTATTCATCTACAAGAAACAGTTCACCCTACTCGTATCGTATTATTAGCTCGTATTATTTTTTTAATAATTCCTCTTGATGTTCTGACGCTCTCGTCTCCAGATCTTCATCAAGAAGGCGGAGTGAAGCTCGGCGCCCCCACCCAACCCCCGCCGCCCCGCCCCCTGCCCCCCATCGCTCCCTCAGCAATACCTCAGAACGCCAGAGAGCCTTGACCAGCGTCCAGCCCTCCTCCGACTGGACGCTCACTAAGTCCCCACACCGCGGCGGGAGGGAGCCACCCGGTGGCCACACCACTTCGGTCCAAAGGCGCTGGAAGAGACGTTTGATCCAAATTGTAGGACTTAAGTCGCCCAGGAGGCTCCTCCGCAACGCGCCTGGAATGCGCGTCACAGTACACATTGAAACAATCCTCAGATGCTGTATGTAGTACATATCTTTATTTATGTGTACAAAAAGTGTATGTTGAAAACACTGGTAATTGTCCAACGGCGCCCCCCCCCCCCCTTTTTTTTTTTGATGGATTTCTGACATTGAATTCATGGCTTTTGAAAATGATAAGACTCTGCTTCATTATTTCTGCCGTCAGTTGCGCCGCACGCCCTTCGCCGGGTGATGAAGGGCGCCCGGATTATCCTACTCAACATTATCCCACCAATATATATCGGTTATAACCATGTATGTGGATATACGCATATAAATGTACACACCGTCACCTGAATGATCTGTGGGTGTGTGTGTGTGTGTGTGGATATGTATATAGGTGCAGTGAGGATACACACGTTGTAGCCCAGAAAGTCGACCGATCCGACGTCTAAAAATCAAAAGCGCGAGCTGCGGCATTAGGCCGCTCCCTTGCGCAGCCTGTTCCTATAATCTCTGTCGGACATTCAATGGATCATGTTTGTTGACGTTGCTGTCACGCGGCGCGAGCGAAGCAATTTGCTTTAATGTGACATGAGGAAGCCCAGTTTGGGCCCCCCCGACCAGATGCACAACCTGCTATCGCATTAAGGAGACAGACGGAGAGACGGCGTGCTCGATAAAGGAACAGGAAGCATCGATCTCAGAATCTTAACATCCATCTTGTCCATCTGCTTCCTGTCCGGGCGCCGCAAACTGGAACACGCCCTCGGAAAGCCTGGGCCAGATTGAATCAGGTGGCAAATGCAGCTCTGAGCGATGCCGGGAACTTTCGCTGAGATCTCCGACCTTTTTTCCCGGTTTTACCCGTCGGGCCTCACAGCTTAAAAAAAAGACACGATACTCGTTTTATTTCCTAACTTTTCACCGCCGTTGTTTCCAAATAAAAGATGGAAGCCTGTCGCCCAGTAGGGCACATCTCAACTCTGTGACGGACAGATGTGTCCTCTCTCGACTTTTCCGACTGACTACGTATAGAGTAGTTTTTTTTAAGTCCATTGAGGATTGCAGCGACATTCACGCAAAGACAAACTGGTTGTTTTCTTTGTCTCTCTTTCACACATTTTCCGATATTAACAGCAGGGCCCTCGTGTAGAACCTGGACGATGTGGGGCCTGGCTTGCAGAGCGTCGGCGGAGGAGTCGATTTTAAAAACTGAACAATAAAAGCCCTTTCCTGAATGTGGTCGTCGAAACAGTTGGTTTTCTTGGCTTGTGCAGGGCGGGACGCGAGCAGCTTCGCCAAACTGTGTGGAGATGGTCCCGAGGGGCCACCGGCATGGCCGCACGGTGGGACACAGGGTGACGACACGGTTGTTACACGGGGACTCCTCGCCCGTAGTGCGGCTTTGTCGAATGCAACCAGGGGGCAACGCCCTAGTTCCCAAACTGCTGGTATCAGGAATCATCTTTTTTTTTTTTTTTTTTTTCCTGGGAAGATGCACTGGAATGCTCTGCTATTATCTTCCTGTGTTGTATTTTGTATCCTTTAGATAAACTATATTTAATGATGTTACCTTCTGTCCAATCTGTGACTTGTAATAAAGCCAGAAATTTGAAAAGAACGTCTTACAAAGGGTATTGATTTGCACAAATAAACAATGTTGTTCTCACTGCTCTGTCCATCGCTTTAGTGCATAATTCTGTTCAGTTAAATTCAATGTTATTGGTGTTGTACTGTAGCCTGCTGGAGGACACAGCTGGCAAAAAAAGGACTTTTAACCACCCAGTTGATGCAAATGGCCAAGAAAAGAAAGCAGCAGTGAAAAAAGTGAAAAAGTGTGAAAAAAGATAAACACGTGTAAGTTAAAAGATTGTCATAAAAATACAGCAAGGACACAAATACAGTACTATGTTGTACTGCAGCACCACAATGTTAAATCCAGTAGAATGCATAATTTGCCAATAGAGTGCGTTATTCTGAGTGAATTGACTTCAGGGGGTGAATCAAAAAGCGATTGTATTACACCTCTTTAGGTAAAATGAGTAAAAATAAATGGTACTTACAGTTTTTACAGATGCATGCGGCCGAGTAAGGTCAGATATTTACTTTGAAATGTAATGTTAGCCTTCCAAAACAGAAGCCAATGAATAATAACAAAAGCAATGGACTTTAATTTAAAAAAATTTAATGACAATTTCATCCAAGGCCTGAAGATGAAGGCCTTGTTTTCCTCTAATGCATTTATTTTTATTATGATCATCATTATTGTTATTATTATTATCATCATCATTATTATTATTGTTTTCTCACTTTTCCTTCGTTTTTTCACATTTTTAATTTATTTATGGTTGATTCATACTTTTGTAATGTTGGGATATGGTTATCTCGTCCCATATTTATTGTGATTGTCATTGTAATTGCTGTTGATTTTATACACCGGGGGTTGTTTTTTTTTGTTTGTTTGTTTGTTGTTGTTTTTTTACACAATTTTGTTCACTTTAAACGGGGCTATTTTAAATTTAAAAATAAATAAAAAAGCTTTAAAATGGCCAGGATGTAATTGAATGACTATGCTGCATTCAAGGGAACCCCGTAAATCCCGCGTCGGTGTTCGGTAAACCGTGACGCGCGCTAGCTCATGCCTTCCATCAGGGGATCCAACCCCCGCGGCGTCTGGTGCCGTTGTCAGGCGTGTTTTACAACGACAATTCTAATAGTAAAAACCCTTTTATGAATGGACCTTAGTTCGTCGCTAACGGCGTGCGCCGCCACGCCGCGTCTGTAACCACGAAGACCCGGGTCCAATGGCTTCAAATGGCTCGTTTTGCCTCCGTCCGCGCGGCAGACCGGATTTCTGCCGAGCTCCCTTCGGGCGGGAATGCGGCACCGAGCGCCGCACGCATGCAGGACGTTGCGCGGGGGGGGGGGGGGGGGGTCGCTGGTGTTGGAGCGGGGGCGGAGCGCGTCGTTCCTCCGCCCATTCGAACTTCGTTTTCTTTACTACTTCCCCGCAGTCCACGGGTCAGGGTCGAAACGTGCCCGTACGAACAAAACCGAACCTTTGTCGTGTGTGTTTGTTCGTCGCCGATTACTCCTCCTCCTCCTCCTCAAAAAAAAAAGAACGAGTCCGAGGCGCCAGCCGGGCCTCCGCGTAACATCCGGTCTTTTCTCCCATTCATACGCCGGCCAATCGGATAAGCGTTTCCTGCTACAGCTGGACCAATCGCCGCCGTCCACGAAGCTGCAGCTATGTGGGCGGGACCCATTTAGCTCGACCGACACCCACGTCGCCCAATCGGCTCTCGACGCCCGGGCGAAGCCGTTGAAGATGTGGCGCCGTCGACCAGTCAGCGGCGGAGGGGGGCGGTGCTTGTGCCGGGCCGGTACCTGCCCCTCGGACTCCGCACATGATCCCGTGTAGTTCCAGGTGGACACAGCAGACAGCCGGAGGTGAGTGGCGGTGGATTAATGCTCTTTCTATATTAGATATAAATTATAATATCACCGAATTGACTGTCGTTTCGTGCGCTGTCCGCCCACATTGAGCCCAGCCGTTGCTAGCTGCCGCTAATTAACAGAGGCCATCTAAGCTAACGCTAGCTAATTAGTTAGCTAGCTAGCGAGCTAGTTAGTTAGCTAGCTGCACATTCACATTCACATTCACAGGTTGTTTAAAGATCCAGATTCTAAAAGTTAGGGGAGCAGTAAAACCACTCAAGTGTCTGGCTGGTGGAGACAATAGCTTATCATTTCAAGATCTGACTCAATGATTATAGTATTGTAATAACGTTGTAAAATATCTATAATCAATACTGTGTCCATCATTATATTGCTAGAACCATTTTGTTTTTACCACTCTGGTACACGCACTGTATGTCGAGATTGCATTTTACATATGTATGCAAACTTGCACAACTACCTATTTTTGACGTTGTGGGTTTTTGTGAGGTTTGTCAATTGATATATTATATTTAGGTTTGTCATATATTGCCATTTTTTATTTATTTCATATTTAATTGTTAAATAATAACTGCAACATCCGCTGATATAATATCGATATTGTGATTAGAAGACCAGATAAACCTCTGACGTGTAAATAGCTTATTAAAAGCACCACAAGTTACCCTCCTTAATCTCAGGACACTATCGAAATTGATAGAAATCGGTCCAAAAAATATCGCAATATTCCATTTTGCCAACGTCGGCCAGCACTCATGTTGAATTAAACCATCTGAAGACTTTACAGTGTGATCCAACACCTGCTTACAGATCCGTCAGCGGACTTGACCTACATCAATGGAACTCCTCTCCCACTAGTACTTGGCTTTATGCCAGCATTAACCACTCCTGTCAAGTGCATCTGGAGTATTATTCATGCCGACAGTTTCACACACTTTTAAGTTTGCCATTAACTGCTGTTTCCAGTGAGGGGTTTAGTTGTCCAACCAGTTTCTCACACCGTCTCCACATCATCATATGGATCGTTGACTATTTGAGTCAAGGCTGTTGATTCTTGCCTTCAGTGGTTATGTTTTGTTTTGGATGTCAAGAATAAGTATTCTTATACTATCCAGGTTAATGAAAGTCTCTTTGTTAAATAGCCTCACTTGCCCACGAAAGCGGACTCTTGAGTTAGGGTTAGAAGTTAAGGACTTTGCAAATAATTTGGGGTTTTTTTGTTAACTTATTTGTACACAGTAAGTGGAGGCTGTTGGATGCTGTTAATCAGTCTTTAGTAGTAACTTAGTTTTGCCTTCCCAATGTGTCAATACTCTTTGCTATACAAATGTGTGCCATGTTAGATAAGTAATGTGCCCTCAACATCCACACAGAAAGAAGAAACCCAATGCTTGCTATATTATCATTAAATTATTCGCTCTAAATCCACTGTTACTGACAACTCAAATAAACCAGATAAGAACCAGTTTAGGCTATTCTTGTGAACCGTCATGTCTTTAACTCATTTGCAAATTTGATTAGACAGAGGAATAGCCCCACTATTCAGAGAGAGACAATATGTAATTGACATTTACCTAAGAGAAGATACCAATTAAAGACCCTCTTTTAGCACCGTGAGATGTATTTACCTCAGTTACACAGTGGTTCATGCGTATACTTTACTGCCCTGTTCCAATGCTGAAGATTTGTCTCGGGGGCAATGAAGGAGTGACAGGGCATCCCCAGCCTAGTCACATTTTCTGAGCTGCCTTGTTTTTTTCACATAAATAAGGGGATGACTGGCAGTTGGTCCATCCCCTCCCCCGTTGCAGAAAAGGTCTGCACACACCCTCACATGAGTACATGTGACCCTCTGTAGTACGATCGGAATGGGGAAAGGATTGGCATGCCCATGTGCTTACACAGCTCTTGTACATACGGCATGTTTCACAGTGGGAGGACACGATGATTTGTTTTGGTTTTCCCTCTGAACCACCCCATACACCTCCCTTTTTTATGCAGCTGTTCCCTTCTGCCCTCAGTTGTTGCCAGACCTGTCTGGAAGTCTAAATTTGGTTATTTGTTTAGTGATGAAATGTGTATTATAGAACCTTAATGAATTAGTAGCCCTCCTTATACCAAATAAATAGTCTACACACCAAAGCAACACAAAATATTTAGTAAAACAAACTATAAGACTTATAAAATCACCAGGGAGAGAAATTAGCTTTCCACTGCCTCTACAGAGATTGTCCACATTCTCTTTTGGAGGTCCATATGTCCAGTCCGATCTGAGCCATTAGAGCTCAGCAGGCTTATGGAGGCTCTCCCTCTGACCGGGGTGCTCTCACTTAGGCTGGGCCTGGCGGTGGGGGTTTTACTGCCAAGAACAGCAGATAAGATTAAATGGTCTTATTTTCCTCCAGGGCCATGTTGTGGCATGGTTGCCAGCAGGAACAGATCCTTGATGTGTGATCAGTCTTGTATTGGTGTTATTGTGGCTCTCAAGGGGCATCAGGATTGTGTGAAATTAACCCCACCCGACACAACCATTGTTTTCCTTCAGAGGGGGAGGCTGAATTTTTCACAACCATTGTCACAATATTTTGGCTGATGGGAATTAATTTGACCTCTTTGGAGTTGGTGCATGCCCACAGGGAGACCTAACTAGGTCTCCCTGTTTAGTTGCCTCAGAAGGCGGCTGAGTTTCTCTTTGCTCTAGTCTGTTGCCGTGAATGAAACCAGGAAGATTGGTCAGTCTTACTCGGTTCATTCAGGGCAACAGGCACAAGTTATTTCTCAAAGGGTAATGACACTGAGTGTCTCAGAGCGAGGCTCCAGGATTGGAAGGCAGGGCACCCCTTGCACATTGTAACATATGATTGGTGGCCAAAAAGCCATTTGTGTGCAGGCCCCTTGTGTGTGTTGTGTTAACGGTTATCAAGCAACAGTCCCAGGTTACTGTAGATCATCTCGTGGGTCTGTGGTTAATGTCTTTAAAATGCCACTTGGATACGGGTAAGTGGTCTGTCATCGTAATGCTAATGGAATAGTAAGATAGACTCTCTACTGCTGTGCAAGACTATTAAGAGTCTAAGCCTGTTGTGCTAGCCAGGCATGCTTATCTCATCTAAGCTTATTAGCTGAAAAGTCTGGGGGGGGGGGGGGGGGGGGGGGGGTGTGTGTGTGTGTGTGTGTGTGTGTGTGTGTGTGTGTGTGTGTGTGTGTGTGTGTGTGTGTGTGTGTGTGTGTGTGTGTGTGTGTGTGTGTGTGTGTGTGTGTGTGTGTGTAATGTGCAGCAGGTCCTTGGGGTAACACATGGGTGCTAAGCTATAGGGTAGATGTGAGCCAAAACGATTGATAGTTTTGCCAGTAAGAGGAGGAGGCTAGTTCTTTAAGATCAGTCCGGGTTAATTATTCCTCAGATGTGCAGTAAGCAGGCGAGGGCTGGCGTATACGTCCCACACCTCATTGGAGTGCCGAACTTGGGGGGGGTTAAAAATAAACTCCAGCCTTTCTGCTGGATGTAATTAGTTTATGTTGTGTGTGTGTAATCAGTAACCTATAGTCTCCACTGGGGGGGGGGGGGGGGGGGTGTGTGTGTGTGTGTGTGTGTGTGTGTGTGTTCTGGGGGTGCAGTAGTCTTAATTCCCTGGGGACTAATCCCATGAACGCTAAGGGGACTGAGGGTGCCCAATTGTCACTATGGCAACAGGTACCAGGGAGACCAGGGTTAACGACCCAGCGACTTCGTTTGTGGCAACGATGGAGGGGCGACGTATGTCACTAAGTGGAGTTATGTAGCAAGCTGGTCTGCACTAGTAGGAACCAGTCCACCAGCCAGTTGAACTGGTCCATACCAGTATAACTGCTAACCTCAACTTCCTTATGGGGACAGGAGGTAGAGTGATCGGAAGATCAGCAAGGCACATAACTGCTCTTGGGGGCGGGCGGGGGGGGGGGGGGTATTGAGGTGGGCATGGTGGCACAGTGCATTGCACTGCTGAATCACCTTAAGAAGGTCCTTGGGTCGATTCCCGCCTTGGGCACTGTTGCAACCGTGCTCTCGTGGGTTATCTTCCGATTCGCGGTCTTGAATTTTGCATGTTCTCCCTGTGCTCAAATGAGGTTTCCTCCATACATCATCCAAGACACTGTAAGCCGCCCACCTTTTCGGGACACATTTCACGGCCTCCATTAACATGTGTATGACAAGTAAGAAGAGCTAAGCTTGTCTGTTTAAAAAAAAAATAAAAAATTATAATTATTATTATAATCTTGTATTATGTTATAAGCAGTGAACTGCCACTAAGAGTTCTAATGGAAGTGAAACTGTTGGCACAATGTGGAAGTGTAATGATGTTTTCTCCCTCTGAGTCCCTCAAGAGGAGGCTGCTTTGTTTACACCTTCCATCTTCTCCTGTGGGATGGTTGATCATCACTGACACAGTATCAGCAGGTCATTTAGAAGTCTTACATAAAAAGAACATCAATTTAACAGGAAGTCTGAACTGTCATCTTTCACTGATTAAATTATTTTCCCCTTAATTTTTTTTAATTCTCTTATAGAATTAGCTCTTTCACGCATATTAGTATAATATAATAGGTATTTGAGTCCTGTGCTTCAAGGGAACAATGTTAAAGTAGTCATGTCTTTAAGGTAAGCTGCAAATGAATTGCCCTTCTTGGGATCAATAAAGTTGTCTGAATCTGAATCCAAGGCTTAGACAGCTGCAACAAATCTGTGTCTTTTTCTCCCTCTGTCCCCCCAGACCATGCAGCGAAAGGTGAGGCTAAGTGTTGCTGTTTTACTGGCTGTGGGCTTGATGTGCCTCAGCTTGGCTCCTGTGGCTCAAGCCCAGGCCGAGGACCTGATAGAGGAGGTCCTCGGCGATGACATGGATGTGGAGGACGAACTGGATCTGGGTCTGGCTGGAGCTGAGGAGGAGGAGCTGGAGCCAGATGAGAATGACGTGCCCAAGGCTGCCCCAGCTGCTCCTAAAGTAAGTCAGTGATGGTTCACGAGGTCTGTAATTAATAGTAAAGTTCCCTGATATGATGGATTATTCAAATAATGGAGCACTGTAGCATCTTTCCAATGTGTGTTTTATTTTTCACCATCCTGGGAGTGGGGGCATTTTGTGAACCTGTCTCCCTCTCTCATGATGCGCGTTAGAGGGATGCGGCACTACCGATGGGAGGCCCGTGATCGGCACACCACAATAGCGTTTTTATTATAGATTTTGATATTATAGGTTATTTTACGTATGCTTATGTAACTAAACAAGTGTGTATGGAACAAAACCGTGCGTAATTGGGACACTTTCTCTGTGACTTTTTCCCCGATCACCTCCTCTCCATGCATTATACACAGAAAATAATCGTAACGAGTTGTGCCCCATTCCTGCGTGCCCCGCCCCCACACTGTTTTTAGCTGTTTTATTTGGAGGAACAGGGTGCAGCGCACGGAGAGCCATGTTCACGTCCGTGTCCGGACCTGGATGATTCAGGCATATAAAAATGCATTTATCATTTCCCTTAATTATAATTCCCCATTGAAATGTTATTCTTGTGAATTTTGTAAGATTCTAAGATTCTATCTGTTTTAGCCTGTTCCTCCTATTGTAATGCACAATGACTGACAAAAAAACAACAACAAAACGACCGCTCGACTTGAAGAATCTCAGTCGACTGACGGTTTCCGACTAATTTCCTCTTGGGCTAAGGGGGCAGCCATGGATGGACATGCTTGTGAATAAACATGACTGACTTGACCCCACCCCCCACCCCCCCCCATAAATTCTCCTTCAGCGACACCCAGAATCAACAGTACAGTGCCATTCCCCTCTTGAGAAAGAAATGTATTCATGTATACATGTATTCCGATAGAACCAGCGCAGTATCCCAGATTGCTCTGGTCTAGCTCCCTCTCACGCTTCCTGTTCTGCTTCTAGGTGACCTACAAAGCACCTGAACCAATGGGGGAACATTTCTTTGCTGAGTCATTCGACCGGGGGACACTAGACAGGTGAGCGCTTGTTTGTATACCAGGGGGTTCGGATGAGCTGGACAGCATACAGATATAATAAGTTCCCGTCCTCCACATGTTTAACATGTTTTGCAGAGCCTCTGTCACCTCCGTAACCTGCAGTATAGAATAGTATCGATGGATAAGGTGAAATGCTCTAGTTAAATAGTAACTCACAACTGGCAGAAAATTACAGGAACGATATCTTTTCGGACATGCTACATCATCATATAGGCGCTCCACTTCCTTTCAGCATGTTGAGGGTTGACAATGGCACAGTATATAAACTTTCACCACCATCTTGCCCTCACAATGCATTGTGGTATGCCTGTAGTATGCAGTGTTTGCATACTATATTTCACCGGATGTCGTATTTCATCCAGTTATTTTTCACATACTATTTGATGGATACTATAGTTTTGGACATACTTAACATTCATACATTTATTTAGCTTCCGAAATATTTGTTAATATGCCATTTTGGACATGGCACTAGTATTACAGTGCCCTCTATGGGTTGAAACATCATATTACATTGTCTTGCTGGCCACTGACACCTCTCGGAAAAAGGGTACAATTAATTACCTTGCCTCTTTCCTCAGCCTTCCCCAACAAACATTTGTATTGTGATGTAAAGTTCTTAATAATGGCACGGTAGTTAGATGCTTCAAGTTTTTAGAAACAAATCCCAACCTTTAAAGCGTCAATCCATAAAATCATCTGAGTAGATTACGCAACAAGTTGCAGAATCCCATTTGTAAAAAAAATTATTCCAACGTCGGGGTTTCTACTCGAGATTGTCACTTTCCAAGCATACTGTTCATTTTGGTGAATGTCTACTGACCACAGCTATCTACACTGGTTTATCAAACTCACTTCTTGCACTTACCCCCCTGCCACCAACAATGGAAACAGCACATACACTGTAGGGGAGCACATATGTAATTCAAATACATTGAATGATTGTTTATTTTATAGTGCCACATATATAAATATCAAATATGTTTTTTTTGTTTTATTTCACAATCAAGTTTGTTGTAACTGTTTGTGGTTGAGTGAACAGTGAGCTTTCTTTCCAGGCCATCAACAGCAGGAATCCAATTCTCTTCAAACAGTCGATGGTGTATTCGCAACAAATCCCTTCACATTGACGAGGGATTAAATGCTTGTTGTGAAAACGTCAATAGCTGACTGGGTGTTTATTTGCCGATAATTTATGGGCAGGAGTCTCGGCTGTGTAAATGTGACCAGATTTTAAATGTGCTGTATGGTGTGACTCACTTTATTTTCTGGTCCCCTTGGGTGTGCATTCAATTGAATGCTTAAATCATCCTCCCAATCCCCCGGGCTCTTCTTTTACCTCAATAGATCAACACAAACCCAAATGTTCACAACATTACACGCCATGTACTACAATGCACTCCAGTGAGGGTCCACTAGGGACAGGGGTTACATATCTTCTCGAAAAAATAAGACTTTTTTCTTTTTCTTTTTTTTTAAATCCGGGAAAATAAATAAATAATCTCGGGGAATTGTCAAAACACATTGGTCATATTTCAAGCACTACACTAAATGCAACAAGAAGAACTATAGGTTCCCAACCTGACCGCTTTAGTGTGTTATTTGGTGGTATTAATAAATATTAAGGCAAAAAGGCTGCAGAAATGAAATTCTAATAGAATTTGAATATTAAAAAAATAATCGATCACTATTCGAATGCTGAAATAACTATTAGATTGTGTATTTATTTTTGTTAATAAGTGATTATAAATGTTTTGGCTAACGTTAGCGAATCAGTTCACATGTGATGAGCAACAAAGTTTAATTTATTGCCTGTAGCCAAGCAATGTTAGATATAGTAATAAAGTCAATGATCACTAAATTTTTAACAGAACATTTATTTATTTTAACTTTGGCATTTTAAAGTAACGCTGTGCAATTGTGCATCTACTACAGTGCTCTTGCATTATAACAAATAAAAGCCTGTAAACATTAGAGATGGGCCTATGCAAAAATAAAATATGACAACGTGGCCTAATAATAAATAAAACTGATTCCCAGTTATATTTCCTGGGAAATACTTTGGATGGGCATTCCCGGGAATCCCGTTTCCCGGGATTAAACCCAACTAGGGACTGTACGGGCAACAATAATAGCCCATATAGCATGCAAAAAAAATGTATATTGTATTTCATTACAGAAAACAATCAATACAAAACAACAGCTGTATATAGCTAGCCGTAGTAGCTCGCATACGTTTGTTTGTTACGTCGTAAATTGCAAATGCTCATTACGAGACGGCTACGGTGTGAATTACTGATGGAGTCGTTAAGCTGCAGTAACTCAAACGTCACGGAGATTCCTTGTTCCACTTTTGTGGTACTCCAAACATTTTCCTAAGGTTGGCAGGTCTGCAATTGCCCCAATGTGCAGCAGTCGGCTGAAGCTCGTCTCTCAATATTGAATCAGTTTAAAATGTTCTGATGCCAATCACTCGGGTTGACCCAATAATCGTCATAAGTAAAAAAAAAAAAAAAAAAGTTAAAAGATACTGGAGTCCTTTGCTGTCTGGCCAGTGAACTGTCTTCATCACGCTGTCTGCCCATCTCGCCTCTGGAATCTGTCAGAAAGGATTGTCATGCTACATTGACTTCAGCACTCAGCAGAACTAAAGAAGCCTCTAGGCTTTCCCTTTACCTTTAAGCCCCTGAAACTTAATGTAAAGGTTAAAAAAAAAAAAAAACACGGGTGTATTGGTTTTTTTTAAGGCCACCATGCCTTTTACTGAAAAGGACTGAATTTGTTGGTGTCTGGCTTTCGACTAATGTGTTTTTGCCTCCGTTTGGTTCCAGCTGGGTCCTGTCCAACGCCAAGAAAGAGGACATCGACGAGGAGATTGCCAAGTATGACGGTAGGTCTGCACTCAGAATCATGAGACAGTTTTTTTTATTAACCGTTAAGCCTAGATCTCCAGCACTTTCAGCAGATGGAGAGATCTTTTGAAACACAGAAATTAAATTATCTGATTGGTTAATATTTGACAAATAAGTTAGTTATTAAAATCCAAATCGCCAGTCAGTACCAAAATTCATGCTAGCTGAAAAATTTGAATATAGATGTCTCCTTTGCTGAAAGGTAAAATAAACAAACATTGCTGACCAAAATAACTACACAGATGAGAGCGTATATAGCACGGAGTTATATTAATTTTGTATAAATCGTTCGGCCATCATCGATTCATCATTAATTAACAAAATAGCATTTTAATTTAACTTGGACTTTGACGCCTTTTACATGTCCTTTATTCCTGTTAGTAATACAAGGCCTTAGAAAGTACTAAATTGTCTGGAATTTGTTTCCTTTTTGTCCAATGAATCAACAACTGGCTGGAAAACAGCAAATGCTTCTTATTGTTGACTATGTTTGGAAACTGGCGGTGCTCCCATCAATTGCCCGCTGTTCCTTCTATATAGTTTGATCGGTATAAAGGCCGATCAGGTGACACAAACACGCAAGTTTCTCTTCCCTGTTATGCACGGCAGTGTTTCCCATACATAAATGTTATTTGTGGTGGCCTGCTACAATATCAACATTGACCACCACATATTAATTTCCTATTTCTTTGTTCTATTTAAACTAAAACTTAGCGCAACATAGAGCACATTGATTCGCTCTCACACATACACAACATACCCGTCTATCAATCCCCCCCCCCCCCCTCTCCGTGCACACTAGAGCTGAGCCCGGGCCAAAAAAAAACAAGCTAGACCCGAGCCAGTGCATTTTCTGTCTGATCCCGGTACAGGCCCGTGGCTACATTCATGGGCCCGGCCCGAGCCCGGCTTGAAACCAAATTTAAAACTGAGATTTTGGCTGTTTATAAGTAAACAAATTCCCAGTCGTTTGAATGACGTCTTTCCAGAATAACTTGCAGGATCTTACTGAATAGCCTACTTCCTCTCCAAAAGATTCACAAAGCCTGACACTTGCATTTCAAATCGTAACCTTTGACTGATTAAAAACATAATTGACACAAGGAATTAACAATCAGACTGCAAATGATAGAAATTAGAATAACAAATCTGTTCAGAATTACGCATGGGATCTAAATTAATGAATGTGGGATGAGGGGGTGGGAGCTGGGAGGGGAGGAGACATGCGTCACAAGCACATGTTGCAGGATTATAACGTTCTGATTATCACACCGAATTGCTCCGAACTCCCCACCCCAATTATTTTTAAAAAGCCGCTATATATATTTAACCACGAGACTAGGAATGGAGGGGAAATTCCTCCCAGACCCGTCCCGACAAACAGAGAACCTTATTTTTGGTGTTATTTAATTAATTGCAGAAAGTGTGGAAAGTGTGAAAGAAATATCAGAAACAAAAATGATTAACTCTAAATATTATAAAACAAGGGGCTCAATAATACAAGTGCACATGTTGAAATAACTGCCAAATATACACAAAAACACTCATCTATTAAAAAGAGCTTATCATGATGTTGAACTGGATGGACTCTGCAGCTGTGGAGTTCTTGTCCTTCCCAGCAGGGCTAACTAACCTAAATCCCGGCAATAAAATATGTATGTTATATGAAACACATCCTGTATTCTTATTATGCGTTTACATTTTTGGGTGTGCATTATGAATGCGGGGTGTAAAAAGATCAATTTTAAACACGAGGAAAACATAACGGCCGGTAAAAAAACAAAATGTGTGGGCGTAGGAGCGTCCACCACAGCCCAGGAAAAACAACGGTATCTGTTCATCTCTTCCGTGTGTAAGTCGGAGTGTGGCTGTTTCCAGGTAAATGGTCTGTGGAGGAGATGAAGGACAGCAAGCTCCCCGGAGATAAGGGCCTGGTTCTGAAATCTCGGGCCAAACATCACGCCATCTCTGCTCAACTGCTCAGACCCTTTATCTTCGACACCAAACCTCTCATCATCCAGTAAGCAGGAACACACACACACACACTCTTGTAAACTAGCTTAAACTCAATTTGATACCGGTATTGTTCTTATGAGGTCAAATTGGCCGGAGGTGGCCTTTTTTTAATGTAAATAAATGTGTGTGCACTATCTCACCGCTTCTTCATGTTTATTTCTCTGTTTCTGACATTTTCCCTCCTCGTCTTTCCTTCATCTTTTCTTTCTTTTCCACTCTCTCTCTCCTCCTCTCTGTAGATATGAGGTGAACTTCCAGACAGGGATTGACTGTGGAGGGGCCTACATCAAGCTGCTGACTCAGACTCCAGACCTCAACCTGGTACGAATTCAAACCGGCACGGGTGCTCATACTCGCCACAAACTCATTAACATGCGCAACCTCTCAGCCCTTACAGTATATTTACACTGTTTTTAATACTTTTTGTTTGATGGACCCCGAGTTGTCCGGCATTCGACAAAGACTTGTGAATAAAACTCAGGCCGTTCTGCTTCAGAGACATAAAGACAGTCATGTCAGGCCTCATGCAAACACCCTACCCAGAATGATTTAGTGCTTCGCCGTCTTGCACAAGGTCACCTGCATACTTGTTCGATGGTAAATAGACTGCATTTACATAGCGCTCGTCTATGATGTCACCCATTGGTTTCTGTAGAGATGTTTTAAAGCCTTGAGTCTGGCTTCATACTCACCGCCACTTTGGACGATGTTGAGCCATAACTTCCAAATTTGGGCAGCGGGGGAGAGTCTTGCTCAAACACGATCAAGAGACCTATCAATCATGGCAACTACGCCCTCAATTATACCAAATACACCCCTCTTTAATCCTGTCCCCACCCAACTTTGGGTGGTATTTATCGAAGCCTACATTCATTTTCCGAGTTAACAAACTGTGACTGTGTCCCATAGGACCAGTTTGTGGACAGGACTCCCTACACCATCATGTTTGGGCCTGATAAGTGTGGTGAGGACTACAAACTACACTTCATCTTCAGACACAAAAACCCAAAGACTGGAGAATATGAGGAGAAACACGCCAAAAAACCTGACGCAGACCTCCGAACCTACTACACCGACAAGAAGACCCATCTCTACACACTAGGTAATACACATCTCTACACACTAGGTAATACGCGTCTCTACGCGCTAGGTAATACGCGTCTCTACGTGCTAGGTAATACGCGTCTCTACGCGCTAGGTAATACGCGTCTCTACGCGCTAGGTAATACGCGTCTCTACGTGCTAGGTAATACGCGTCTGTACGCGCTAGGTAATACGCGTCTCTACGCGCTAGGTAATGCGCGTCTACGCGCTAGGTAATACGCGTCTCTACGCGCTAGGTAATACGCGTCTCTACGCGCTAGGTAATGCGCGTCTGTACGCGCTAGGTAATACGCGTCTCTACGCGCTAGGTAATAGGCGTCTCTACGTGCTAGGTAATGCGCGTCTGTACGCGCTAGGTAATGCGCGTCTGTACGCGCTAGGTAATACGCGTCTCTACGCGCTAGGTAATACGCGTCTCTACGCGCTAGGTAATACGCGTCTGTACGCGCTAGGTAATACGCGTCTGTACGCGCTAGGTAATACGCGTCGCTACGCGCAATGTAATCTACCTACATGCTAGGCAATACGCGTCGCTATGCGCAATGTAATCTACCTACATGCTAGGCAATCCACGTCTCTGCACGCTAGGTAATCCACGTCTCTACACGCTAGGTAATCGTCCTTTCTACGCACTAGGCAATCCACGTCTCTATGCGCCAGTTAATCCACATCTCTACGCGCCAGTTAATAGACGTATCTACGCGCCAGGTAATACACGTCTCTACGCGCCAGGTAATACACGTCTCTACGCGCCAGGCAATACACGTCTCTACGCGCCAGGCAATACACGTCTCTACGCGCCAGGTAATACACGTCTCTACGCGCCAGGCTATACACGTCTCTACGCGCCAGGTAATACACGCCTCTACGCGCCAGGCTATACACGTCTCTACGCGCCAGGCTATACACGTCTCTACGCGCCAGGCTATACACGTCTCTACGCGCCAGGCTATACACGTCTCTACGCGCCAGGCTATACACGTCTCTACGCGCCAGGCTATACACGTCTCTACGCGCCAGGCTATACACGTCTCTACGCGCCAGGCTATACACGTCTCTACGCGCCAGGCTATACACGTCTCTACGCGCCAGGTAATACACGTCTCTACGCGCCAGGCAATAAACGTCTCTACGCGCCAGGTAATACACGTCTCTACGCGCCAGGTAATACACGTCTCTACGCGCCAGGTAATACACGCCTCTACGTGCCAGGCAATACACATCTCTTGTCAAGATGGTTGAAAACACTGGCACATGAGACAAAAATACCCTCCTGTAAATACTGGTCAGTTGTCCTCTACTTTGGTGTCTATGGACCCTCAAGAGGAAAAGGGCTAAATTATTAAACATCTTAATTTATTTGTTTGTTTATAGGATGTTAGCACCATTAGATAATGTATAATAATGACTGTTTTCATCTGCATTCTGCTGTTATCTAAACTATAAACACTAAATCATATAAATACTTTATTTAATAATTTTCCAAAATCGTATCTTTTGCTGAATGTGTATCAAATTGAGGGTCCTTGATTTGAGAGGTTGAGAATAGGTAATAACATAGGTAGTTACCAGGTAACACACGCACACGCAGGCTCTGCTGACTCCTGATCCTCTGTCACCCCCTAGTGGTGAACCCAGACAACAGCTTTGAGGTCCTCGTCGACCAGACTGTGGTGAACAGTGGAAACATGCTGACCGACATGACCCCGCCCGTCAACCCCACCGCCGAGATCGAGGACCCCGACGACAACAAACCGGAGGACTGGGACGAGAGGCCCAAAATTCAGGATCCCGACGCCGTTAAACCCGAAGACTGGGATGAGGACGCTCCGCCTCAGATCTCGGATGAAGAGGCGGTGAAGCCAGACGGTTGGCTCGACGATGCACCGGAATACATCAGCGACCCAGACGCCGTCAAACCTGAAGACTGGTACTGACACACACTCAAGCCTCGGCACGAATACACATATGTACATCTGCATATCCAGATGAATTCCTGCTCATGTACTTGCGGGTAGCTTTTGGACACGCACAATGGGACATTGTTGAATTTATCAAACCAAACTAGGCCAAAAATGCAGGAGAAGAGACATAAACATGTTTGAGCAAAGGCTGTTGAGGTGTTTGTATCTTTTTAAACAGCTCCATTTTCATTTTCAGTCTCGTAACGATTTTTTGCAATTGCAATAATTATATATTATGATGGATAGGAATACAATGATACATAGTAATTAATGATGCAAGTTTTGAAAAAATCTGCTGCGTAAAAGCGTTTTTAGGCACAACAATCCCTAAAAACTCCTCGAAATCCCGGAGGTACAGAGTTTAAGTGATTTAACCACAGTTTATTTTTATTAGGTGTCCAGCCCCACTACAGGTAGTAGGCAGCCACGTTCTAACTTTTAAAGTAATAACACGCAACAAGTGTATCAGCTCTGATAGCGTTCTCGCCGCCATGTGCAGACAAGGCTACGACATTACCCACAATGCAATGTCTTAAAGGGACCGTTACGACTATCTGTCTTGGAATTGTTTTTAAAAAAGACTAAAAAAAATACAAACCGGCTTAAGTTATTTTTAATGACCATGGTTAAATTATATGTATTTAGTGATTTACATTTTCTCCCAGATTTTTTATTTCAAGAGATATATATTTAAGAGATATAATATTTCAAAGGTCGCAGGGAAAATAAAACTTGAATTTCTTATAATTCTAATGTCTAAATGTTTAAATTAATGTTCTGTTTAATTGGTTGGTTATTCATGTGCAATTTGTTGAACAAAAGCATGTTCGAAATAATTTCATTTCTTAATTGAGTGTGCATAGGCTATTCAATGTTTGTTAATCATTGTAACTTAAAAATTTATTTGTGGGCCAGATTTAACAATGTACTATAAAAGAAGAGGGCAACATTAAGGTGTCTCACTGGCTAGATGTGGCACCCGGGCCTGTAGTTTGAGACCCCTGCTTTACCATATTGTGTGTTTTCTCTCCGTCCAGGGACGAGGACATGGACGGCGAATGGGAAGCCCCTCAGGTTCCAAACCCCGCCTGTGAGGCCGCCCCGGGCTGTGGTGCCTGGCAACGTCCGGTGATCGACAACCCCAACTACAAGGGCAAATGGAAGCCCCCCATGATCGACAACCCCAACTATCAGGTAGGAGCAACATAATGTTTGCAAAAATACTTTATTTTATCCTCAGTACTCCCTAGGGCTGGGCCATATTGGCAAAGTAATTTCTACTATTTTTACTGGAATTTCCCTCCGGGTGGAAATATGTAAGAAACAATCATTGTAATGTGGATATTGTGACCAAGCAGGTCGAGGAATTGTATTTATGTATAGAATTAAATGGATGTGACATTAGGCAATAGGCAGGAGGTCACGGTCATGCAATTTAAGTTAAAGATTTAATTGCCACACAAATATTGCAATTCACAATTAGGTTTCCTTCAGCTTGTAATGATACACATCTACTTGTTGCATAAGAGCCACCAAACAAACATTCAGGTAGACAGTTAATTTTCCTCAGCCCAGCTGATGGAAATTCGCACCTTCATTCTATTCATTGACATTTTTAACATCTTACTATCGAGGAAGGAATCTCTGTGTCTGTTTATACTGTATGTCCCTGATTATCTCCACAAACGTTCATCCGATCTATCCGCTGTACACGTGCCGCGTGTAATATTAATAAACTTTGTATAAACAAGCAAACAGCGAGTTTATCCAAAAACGTGACTTGGGTGTGTTTTTAAATTTTTTTAAATTTTTTTGTTTTAACCCTGTGAGGATATTTCCCCAACCGCAAGTTGGCGAGACTTTGACGAACGGGCATGTTTCGAACGGGCACTGCACTTGTCTGAACTACAAATCTAGCAATCTCTGTCTGTATGTCCTCAAATTATCTCGACAACTGTTCATCCGATCTGCTTCACACTTGACAGGTGTATCGCTGGGGGCCCAAAGGCTTACAGTGTCAAATTTAGTATAGTTTGTTATTTAGCACTCCTGACTCGTGTGATATAAAACTTTCAATAAACAGCGAACAGCGGGGGGGACCTTCAGGGCTCTGCGATTGAGTCACAAGGAGTGTCTCTCCCTGGTGTATGACTTTAACCGGCTGTTTCATCTTCCATTGTGGAACACCGGACTGAATCATTGACATTTTGTTCAACTGTGCCATTAACATGTCTTACTTTTGAACGGGTATGCACTAGTTGGTTTAAAATTCCCCTTAACCCCCCCCCCCCCCCCCCAGGGAGTCTGGAAACCCAGGAAGATTCCAAACCCTGCCTTCTTCGAGGACCTGCACCCCTTCCGCATGAGTCCGTTCAATGCCGTGGGCCTGGAGCTCTGGTCCATGTCCTCAGACATCTTCTTTGACAACTTCTTCATCACGAACGAGCGCAACACGGCCGAGCGCTGGGCGAGCGACGGCTGGGGTCTGAAGAAGGCCGCCGAGGGTGCTGCGGAGGTGGGTGGAGCCTCCACACTACTACTGTGACGTCCATATAAAATCAGAAATCAGCAATCTATTAGATACCAATGTGAAGTGGAAATCCATAAGATGTGTGTGTGTGTGTGTTTGTGTGTATGTGGCGGATTATACTACGAGTCCCAAAATTCCGTTCGAAAGTACTCCTTAACACCTGCAGGTTTTTACAGGAGGGAAAAAAAAAAGCAGTCTACCCCCCCTCGGCCTACACCCCCAATCACTAGACTGCAATGCATGTCTAGTGATGCATGTCATGTCACATCACGATGTGACCTGTGCGAGCAGTCATGCTTGCATGTTGTGGGGATGATAAAAAAAATAATGTTTTTTGCTAAATTATTCCACAATAATGGACCGATCTGGATCAAACTTGGATGACGGCATTTTGTGACCGCCCCAAATACGCATTTTATTGATCTTGTCTGTGAGTGCGGCGGATCCATGAGATTAGATCCATAGACTGACGTCAATTTATCTTCTGGGCTGGACTCCTAAATAAAGCTGCAGGCAGCAATACACATGGTCCAGTTTAGTCTTGTTAGGTACGTATAACAGTTGTCCAGGCTCTGTGAAATGCAGCACGAGTTACAATTTCCCAAATTTACATTGAACGCCGCATCGGCTCCGGTGTGTCATCTGAACAAGCGTAACTACTATGCAAAGTAACCAGGGCAGTCCATCTACACAGTGCAACTCTCCGAAGGCGATTGAGCACCCAGAGACGAAGCCTGGACTGGTATAACATTGGTTCATGTCACAAAGCACCCCCGCTCCACACTAATCAGGGTATGCTAATGTTCTTCAACTCCCGGGAAATTTGCAAAGGTTTTTCACTAATGCCACAAATGTAGATTGACGTGGATAAAACCTGCGTCACAAGATGTCTGAAACGCCCTGGTTCCAACTAATCCATAACCATGTCCGTGGGTTCAGCGATTGTCGTGTTCCACTGTGTTGACACTTTTAGCCCAAAACATGCCAAGAAGATTAATAACAATAAAAATACAGGCAATAACAATTGGGATCCAGCCCTGTGGGGAAGGATAATAATGCTGATGGTGATAATATTAAAAGTCTTAGTAATAACGGGTTACTTTTCTTGTGTGACATTATGGCAGAGGAATGAGACTTTCCTAATGAGTCTGTCATTTGGATTTCTTCCTGGAGATAATGGAGGACCGATGGTTGTGCTGTCACTGCAATAATGTTTAATAGTTCATTCAGTGAGCAAGTCCATTCTCCCTGTCAGAGCTGTTCCTCGGGGCCTGTTTGTTTTCCAGTTAAAGCTTCTTGTAGTTGTTGTTTGAGGCTGTGATGTTTGTTTTTTGGCCTTGGGGATCGGCGTCCCCGTGTGATGAATGAAGCCCCCCTCTGGAGGGACGGTGGCTCGAGTCCCACCGGCAGGACGGAGATGAATGTTTCTACAGAGGGTTGTGGCGTTAATGCCATCCCCATGGTTGTCCAGTGCTCCTGTGGTTTCTGTCAGCTTCTCTCTCTCTCACCTCTGTCTTCCCTTTCTTCACTTCTGTCGTTCTCCCGTGATTACTGAAGAGTGAAGTTCAAACTGGGGTGGGGGGGGGGGGGGGCTATTTTTATTCTTTATTTTTTAATCCGATCATGCAGGGTTTTTTCTTTTTTTTGGGTTTTTTTTTTTGTTGTTTTTTTTTTGTGCATGTTCATCCATAGCGACCGTTTACTGACCACAACTAACTATGAAATTCACCTTCGCTTCTTCACATAACCAACCAGTGCATTCTTGGGAAGGGCAGACCCCGCCACCAACAATGGGAACAGCATATATATAGGAGCACTATAAGATTAGTTTGTTTTTGCTTAGCATGCCAGTGCCCGAAAGTTAAGTTGACACTCATTGAGTGCAGGTCATGTGATATAAGTTGTCCTGACAATAGTCTCTCTCTCTCGCTCTTTCTTTCTTTTTCTTTCTTTCTTTCTTTTTCTCCCCCCCACATCTATTTTTGTTTTCTATCTCTCTCTGTTCCCCAGCCTGGCCTTGTTGCCCAGATGCTGAGTGCTGCAGAGGAGCGTCCCTGGCTCTGGGTCGTCTATGTCCTCACTGTGGCCCTGCCCCTCATCTTGATCATCGTCTTCTGCTGCACGGGCAAGGTCAGTCTCACACACACACACACACACACCGCAGAGTACAGTACACACAACAGAAAACGCACACACTCACAGATAATAACACAGGAAATGTGAAACTGAGGCACACATGCAGAAAACAGAAAACTGTACATTGGCAAAAACACACACAATCACTGAAACCTGTGGAAGCAGGTAGCTAATTATGTCGTGTTGACGGCACGGTGTGTGTCGGTCTTTATGACTCTTCACAGAGGTCTGCAGACACTCAGAGTCAGTTGAGCCTCAGCTGCTTACAAGAGGAGCTTAAAGGACCCCGCCATCCAAACCCCCTCACTAATGAAGTGAATTTTGTTTTTGTTGTGAGATCTCTACTAGCTGACCAGTCTGAACCGTGTTGTGGTACCTGTGTCTGGTGTTGATTCTAGTTGTGTACTGTAGACTAGTTAACTGTGCAATTTGTGTCTGTCAGACTCTGAACAGTGCAGAAGCTTGTCTGGTCTGACTGTGTGTGTCCTTATCCAAGACCTGTGACCTCTGACCCCCTGGTGATTATCTTATTCTCACTGCTGTCAGATGTAGTTCATCCACTGTGGTTATCTGTACCAAACTGTCCAGGCTTTGAAATAAATTATACACTATACAGCCAAGCACAATTTACACATAATACCCAAAACGCAAAAGGCTTCCCAAATGGAAGAATGGATATTGTATCTTCCAAACCGCTCCTGTAGATCCCCAAAGGGCTCTCATTGGCCTGGTTTAATTGGCATCTCCTAGGAATGTGCATATGGCACAAACATAAACTATCAACCATTATTAAAAATAATAACATTATTACAACAGCACTGATCCTGGATCATCTTCTGCACTAAAATCACCAGTTTACTGTTGTGGCAGAGAGAACAGTGAAACTAGGATCAGAGCATTATTTTATATTCTAACTAACTCATTGTAAATTAAATAACAGTGAAGTTTAGCCATTTTTTTACTTATTTTTTGCTCGGGGCCTCTTGAAGGACCTCAGACCTTACATTGAGAGCCGCTGCTAAACGGCCTCGTCGCTCAGGGGTCAGGTGTCTTGTTTTAAGAACGGCTGTGCCTCTGTGTCCAACAGAAGAAAACTCCAGCAGCGGAGTACAAGAAGACAGACGAGCCTCAGCCGGACGTGAAGGAGGAGGAAGAAAAGGCGGAGGCGGAGGAGAGTGCTCCAGGTCCGCCCTTAATTTACTCCTCCCTGATATCGCAGCCCCTGTCGACCACTCAGATAGTTTGTCAATGCAAAATGTATTTCTGTGTCGTTTCTGTGTCTGATGGGTGAACTGTGTGTTGTAGCGGCAGAGAAGAAGAGCGACGTAGAGGACAGTCCTGCAGAGAAAGCAGTGCAGGAGGAGGAGGGGGAGGAAGAGGGGGAAGAGGAGGAGGAGGAGGAGCAGGAGGGGGAGAATGGCAAGACGGCTGAAGAGGTAAGAGAAGACGGTTTGAGAGCTTGATTCTTCACTTTTCTGCGTCAGTCAGCAGGGCTCAGAAGAGACCCTGCAGAAGTGAATCCACAAGCGACAAGTACATGTTCCGCTTCATTCTGTGATACAGAACTTGTGTGTGCGTGTGCGTGTGTGTGTGTGCATGCGTGCGTGCGTGCGTGCTGAATTTCATGTTAATGTGCCGCACAGCGGCAAATCAGCACTGTGCTCATGACGGGGCTTCAGTCTATACGTCAAGAAGTTACGAGCGTGCAAAGTAATAATCTTGATGTTTTTAAAATTAACCTGATGTTATCAAGTGACATTTGTTCCGTTGAGTTTACATTGAAACCACGCCTAAAATGATCTCCTTGTCCGATGATGGCAACATGTATTTTTCTCAAAGGTCGTTCATCCCCTTGAAAAACAGTTGCTTTAATAAATACTAAAATATGGCAAATTAAATAACTTTTAAAAGAATAAATGTTCAGGGCTCGGTTAAAGGAGGTGTCAGGTGTGCACCAGGCGGAAGCGCTGAACTTGACACGGTCCGGTGCCTTTAAATAATAAAAATTAAAAAATCCTCCATCTCCGTGTGTGTCTTCCATCCAGAAGCTGGAGGAGGACGTTCTTAGAAGATCTCCCCGGAACAGGAGGGTCAGGAAGGACTGAGGAGGAGGCTGCTGGAGCTCTGCTCCTTAAAACCAACAGCCTCCACCACCCACCCTCCCCTCCGATCCCTCCCTCCTGTGACCCCCCCCCCCCCCCCCCCTCACCCTGCTCTAACCCGGTTCCCTCCCTGTGTACCCCACCCCCACCCCACCCCAAGGCAAGGGAGTTCAAATGGAACCCACGGAAGCAGTGAAACCGTCTTTCATCAGAACACAAGACCATGACCTCGGACATGATGGACAGGCTGATGATGATGATGATGATGATAATAATGATTCCTGTGTGATAGAGACTGAGTTAAGCGTTAGATTTAGATAAAAGGGCTTTTTGAAAAGATTAACTAAAACGTCCCGCACCATTCCGTATCATGTAACAAGCAGACTCCCGACCCGATCACGTTTCCCCCTCCCCCGCTGAGCGCCGTGCACCCACCCTGAGCCGACCCCACCCACCCCCACCCTAGATAAGCAACCTGCCGCTCTGTGTAGCCCTGCGAGATGTTGTTAAAGGCGGTCTAGTTTAAAACATGCGGCTCCTGCATCTTCGGCTTCTGTCTGATTGCTCGCTCTGTGATCTGCTAGTTTTCCCTGTCTGTGTGTGTGTGTGTGTCTGTCTGTCTGTCTGTCTGTCTGTCTGTCTGTCTGTCTGTCTGTGTGAGAGGTTTGCTTCATGTAGCATAGACACTGGTCACTGAGAACTAACTCCAAATCTCTTTAAATGTTGTAATATCGGTGAGAACCCTGCTGTTTTGGGGGTGGGGACGGTCCCTCCTGCATGACTCCTTTGGTGGGGGTGTGTGTGTGTGTGTGTGTGTGTGTGTGTGTGTGTGTGTGTGTGTGTGTGTGTGTGTGTGTGTGTGTGTGTGTGTGTGTGTGTGTGTGTGTGTGTGTGTGTGTGTGTGTGTGTGTGTGGCGGGGGAGTGGGGTGGGAGTGGGGTGGGGGGCTTTTGGGGTGGTGTGTTGGTATGGCACTGGCTCAGCTGTGGTCAGAGGTCAAGGTGCAAAGGAGCCCAGTGCTTTACATTTGCCCCCTCCCCGAGTGAGAGGTTGATTACGTCGGTTTGTAAATCTGCTGTCTTTTTTTTTTTTTTCCCTTTTGTTTTAAATACATGTGCATGTTTTTTTGTTTTTTTTATTTCCTGATTGTTGATTCCATTGATGCTATTTGTTTTCTTCTAGTCTTGATGTAACTAATTGGATCGTAGCAGTTGTTTAAAGTAACGTTTTGTAGAAAAGAGAGAATGTCTTGTTGTCGTATAGGGAGGGGCGGGGCAGGACGGGGCAGGTCCTGCTGAAGCGGTGTGTGTGTGTGTGGCGTTGCCGGCAGGGACCCGCCGGTCTGAAGGGTCAAAGGTGAAAGTTCAAAGGTGACGGGGGGAAGTCAGAACCGGGTCTTTGCTCGGTGCGAAGTCACCGCGGCCCCACTGTAAGAACACGGCCCTGTGCTGAGTCGGTGTATTCCTGGACATAAACGGTGATGCAGCAGCAGCAAGAACAGAGCAGCTTCTACTTTCAACACCCACCAGTGCAGTCCGAACAGTCTTCCTCGCGGCGTTTTTGCAAACAAACCAGTTCTCCAGCTGTTTTAAATTAACCCCATTTTCACTGAAAAGGCACTAACAACAGAATCCTCGCATCCCCCGGGCTGCACCTTTTTTAATGTTCCCCTATTTTGGATTATGAATTATTTTGGGTGACGCCAACTTGACTGACCGAGACCGAGGAGGTCGGTCGGTCTGTTAGACAGCCAGTGACATCAGAAGCCAGTTTAAAGAGTTAGACGCCCCATGTTTATAAAAATAATAAAATAAAAAGTTGGCACTTGTCAAGGTTAATAAGCGACTCGCACCCCGTCGGAACCGGACCGAGCGCTGCCGATGACCGGGCGCTGGAACATCGGACACCAGATTTACTAACGGCTATTGGAAGGGAACTCCAACAACTTGTTTTGGAAGCCCAAATGTTTCTTCTACGAGCGGTAAAAACCCGGGACTGACTCCCTCCCACACCCGAGTCCTGGTTGACGGGCTGTTGATGTGAACATTCATCTTGTTTTATGGTGATGAGGTGAAAAATGCAACAACTGAAAAACATGTTATTTAACAAGAGAGAAATAAAAAAGAGATTATGGCTAAGCGAATAAAGGAGTTTGGAAAGATGTGTTCTTCTGTCAAGATGTGTTCTTTGTTCCTGAAGTCAGGACGTTGCGTTAAGAATCAGCCTTGAGATGGTGGTATGTTCAGGTTGGTTTGTTTTGTTTTTTGATTTTTATTTTTTAAATTAATCCTTTTTTTTTTATTACTTTGACTTTTTTTTTTAAACCCCTTTTCTCATACGGTAAAAACAAAGCTGTAGTGCTAGTTTTTACTTGATACCGAGTGGTTTAGTGTCTGCCATTGGTTTCAGAGGAAAATGTTTTTCTTGCTTAAACTTTATTTTTTCATTATTTGGAGTCAACCTGTTGAGAAACTTCTAAGATTGATCCAGGGCTAAATCCCCAAATATCTAAAAAGCTGAGGTAAAAAAAAATTATTAAAATTATTTTTTTTTTTTTTCTTCTTTTTAAGGTGGTGTGGCTCAGCTCTAGGTCGTCTGAAAAGCAGCAGTAACATCCACAAGATGTGAAATAATGAACATTCTGAGTGTTTGTGTACCTCCCATTCTCTGATTTCCCCTCATTTTTTTTTATTATTTTTTTTTAATTTTTAATAACCAATTTAGTTTTCTTGTATTCGTGTCTGCAGAGAAAGCAAGATGTCTGGACCGAACAGTGCACTGTCTATAACTAACGCTTTTTGTTCAGTGTATTTTTTATTTTATTTTTTTGGAGCTCCAAACTCTTGAAGCCAGCCTGGTTTTCTCCTCGAACCTCGTGCGCAGAGAGGGAGAGAGCGAGCTCCGATTGGAACGTCCCAAGCTGAGAGCTGAACGACGGCTTGGAGCGATACTGTGATCCAGGGGAGTTGTCCCCTGAACTGTCATGCCATTTGTAATGATCAATAAAATATCGAATGGAAACATCAGTCTGTCAGTTTTTTTGTGAAATGTCTGACAAAATGAGGGAGAACTACCACCGCTGAGGAGATTTGGTCATGATATGCTATGGCCGACAAGCGTGCACAAGTGCTTTCTTATCCATCTTCAGCTTTTGACAATGTACAGCCCCAGGTCCTCGCACATAAGTGTCTGTCCAATGTAAATATGGATTCGTTTAACATTTGCAGAGTCCAAAATGGCACCACGGCATACTATTTAGTAGGACCGCCATAATGGGGGGGGGCTTTCTCATGCCCGACCGGTAGTACGGGCCCATTCGATCGCCCCGCATCAGAGTGATCTCCGAAAAACATCTTGATCTTGAAAATCTGGACCTTGGGACCCAGCCATTTCCGTAGGCCGCCCTGCTATTTAGTGCGCTAAATTGGTATGTCCAAAACTCTAGTATGTAGAAAGTACCAGGATGACATACTGCCATCTGATGAAATACTGTAGTAGGCATGTAATAATCTGCAAAACATTTGACTGTTTGCAACGATGGCCTGATAATTTAGCCTACATTTACGAATCTAGATTTGAGTAAGGATAGATACTCGCAGCAGTTGGATCATTTAAAAGGCAGAATTAATGTGAAATATATAGAAGCAAATCTGGACGCGAAACCAACTTTACAATCCAAATGGGAGCTAAGCGAACGTGTGTATTAAGCTTTTCTGTGTGACAGTGTAAAGTCGCATTTCACATGGCACTATATAATGTGCAATGTTTTTTTGTTTTGATTGGGGTTGCTTGAAAGTCACTGATTAATCAAACATATTATAAATCTAGCTGCAGGCATCAATATACGGGCTCCAGGGTGTTCGGCCCTTCGGTAAAGTTCAATGGAGGAGTGTGCTTTGGATCTCTGTTCCAGTGTGTTTTGTGACTGCAGAAGTTCATTCACTCCGCCTGGTTACTGTGTAGTTCTATGATCGGGTGGTGTTTGCAGCTGTGGGTGGGGTTCCTGCCCCGCAGCTAACAGTGGTTATCATTCTGAAGAAGGGCTGCATGATTATGACTGATTATGGGGATGGTAGCTCAGGCGGTAGAGCTGGTGGTCTAGTAATCTAAAGGTTGCTGGTTGGATCCCAGGCTCCTCCTGCTAGCATGCTGTAGTGTCCTTGAGCAAGACACTTAACCCCTAATTGCTCCTGATGGCTGCGTCCGTCGGTGTTTGAACAATTGTAAGTCGCTTTGGATAAAAGCGTCTGCTAAATGTAAATGTAATGAAATGATAATCATGATGATTTAAGTCAATATTGTGATCACGATTATATATCCCGATTATTTATCCATTTTGGGGAACACAATTATTTTATTTCAAATTGTCAATCAACACAAAACCGCCTTCACAATAATAATGTAGTTTATTAACCTATAAAATAAACTCAAATGTACACATTTTTTTTTAAATCAAAATAAGACTTTCTTCACATGAATTCAGTTTTCTTAAGGCTACATATAAATTACATTACAGTTACAGTTACAGTTACATTACAACTGCAGGTTTTTTACAAAACCTGCTAGTTTCCTGTTTCTTAAAATGAAACAAAAACAGTGTGTTTCTATTATTTTAGATGAATTTACCTTTTCCTAATTGAACAAAATAAAAAAAGCCCTGTGTGTGCCGTGTCTGCAGAGCCTTGGTGTGCACGCTCCACGGAGCCTGCAGCGCGCTCCCACTGGTGCACGGATGCACCTATTATTTACTTTGCAAGACATGGATAATTGCGATCGGACAGAAAGACAAGGGCAAACTGCACTCCGCTGAAAGTCCAATCAGCGAGCGGGCAGATTGGCGCTGACAACGCTCCACGGAGAGTTGGTTTCCTGGCTATCTCCTTCGGTATACAGCAACAACATTAAATCCACTGACAGGTGAAGTGAATAACATTGCTCATCTGGTTCCAATGGCACCTGTCAAGGGGTGGGATATATCAGGCAGCAAGTGAACAGTCAGTTGTTGAAGTTGATGTGTTGAAGCAGCGTCAGGATCTGAGCCACTTTGACAAGGACCACATTGTGATGCTAGACCACTGGGTCAGAGCATCTCCACAACAACAGGTCTTGTGGGGTGTTCCCGGTATGCAGTGTTTAGTACCTACCAAAAGTGATCCAAGGAAGGACAACCGGTGAACTGGTGACAGGGTTATGGGGCCCGCATTAAAGCACGTGGGGAATGAGGTGTAGCCCGTCTGGTTTGATCCCACAGAAGAGCTACTGCAGCAACAAAATTGGTGAAAAAGTGAATGGTGCTATGATAGCAAGGTGTAAGAACACACAGTGCATCACAGCTTGCTGCGTATGGGAGCGGTCAGAGTGTCCATGCTGACAACTGTCCACTGCTGAAAGCGCCTACAATGGACAAGTGGGTGTCAGATCTGGACCATGGAGCAATGGAAGAAGGTCTCCTGGTCTGATGAATCACCTTTTCTTTTACATCAGTAGTGGTTTTTTTTCTACATTGGCAGTGTGATGCTCTGGGCAACGTTATTCTGGGAAACCTTGGGTCCTGCCATTGATGTGGATGTTACTTTGACGCGTACCACCTACCTAAACATTGTTGCAGACCAAGTACACCCCTTCATGGCAACACATTCCCTGATCGCAGTGGCCTCTTTCAGCAGGATAATGCTTCCACACTGCAAAAAAATGTTCAGGAATGCTATGAGGAACATGACAAAGAGTTCAAGGTGTTGACTTGGCCTCCAAATTCCCCAGATCTAAATCCTAAATCCAGCATCTGTGGGATGTGCTGGAACAACAAGCCCGATCCATGGGGGCCCCACCTCGCAACTTCAGCCCCTTTCCCACTTGCACTGCAAGGCGTAAATCTACCGCCAGTGTTCAGTATTGGCGTCATGTGGGAAAGAGATCCGTTCTCAATATTCCGTAAAAGTAATTCCCTAAATCTCCCTTCTCTTGCCCTTTTGCAATTTCCAGGAGAATGCTGGTACGGCTGTGAATGGGAGTGTGCCGGAACAGAAGCAGTAACATAAGCGTCAAGTAGGGGTGGAGCTGAATCCTAATAAAGCGCAAATAGCGGGTTTTTACGGATATTTTTTTCCTGCAAATATTTCAAAAGTTAAGAAAAATAAAAACCTTCGGAAAAATAGCAAGTCCGATCGGGACCGTGGAGCTCTGCTACAAAGACGAGAAACTGAAAGACGTCCGGTTTCTACAGAGACAGGTCTTTATATCCTTAAATGTTGTTATTGTTCTTCTTAAAAATGCCACTCGGTCACTAGACGTGGTTCTCACAGTTAAGGTTGCTGGGCGGTGGCATTTGCTAGCCCGCCGGCCGCACAGCGCGGATGGAGAGCCTTCCTTCTCCGGCGGCAAAGAGTGTTGGACAGGTCGAAAATGATCAGACCGATTTAATCATCTTGCCTTTGGGGTTATTGCGTCCGGGAGCGGGGGCTCTGTCAGCGGAGGGAAGCGAGGCCGTCGGGGAGGGGCAGGCAGCGAAGCGCTGGTATAAAAAGGGATTCCGTTGCCTAGTCAGACACCTCTCACGCGAACAGGATGTAATGTATCCAGAACAGTCAAGTGAGAACAGACTCCGTACGGAGCTTTTCCAGAAAGGAGGCCAACGGAGGAATGACTGTAGATCGGATGAACAGTTGTTGACATATGTGAAGGGCATACCTACACGAGGACAGTACAGGAGGTAAGTTAAGGTAAGTTTTTTTTAGGAGGATTTAAATGTATATATAATACAACACAGACAATTAATTCCATTATATAATTATAGAACCCAGAATGTGGCGCCGCCCCTTGCGGTCGCCTGCACGAGCACCCTGTGTCGATTACGCACATTTTGGTATTTTTAGTATTTTTAGGGCGTACAGAGCTTATTGTGCGTTATCACTGGGTGTCATGACATTTCACTGCATATATGTATGACCGTATGTATATGTATGTGACAAATAAACTCTTGAAATTGAACTTGAACTTACTGCCTTTTTCAGATATTTGTGATCTAGCAATGTTATGGATTCCATGTGGAAAAGGGGCTCAGAGGACTTAAAGGATCTGCTGCTAACGTCTCGGTGCCAGATACCACAGGACACCTTCAGAGCTCTTGTGGAGTCCATGCCTCCACGGGGCAGAGCTGTTTTGGCGGCACAAGGGGGAGCTACACAATATTAGTGGTTATTGGTGGTGGTTTTATTTTTGTGGCTTAGTGGTTTATTTGTGCACGCAGAGGTAAGGCCTGGTAGACTGCAGTGCTATCATGTGATCTGTGAACGCACGTATGTGTGCCAGGACTTATATGTCTCTGCGTGGTGCAGTCTTGGCGAGGTGGTGACTGTTCATCACAAACTCCATTCACGACACTGAACCGGAAACTGGATGAAACTGGAACGGCGCCATGTTGGAACTGCCCCGAATACACATCTTATTCAGATTGTCTGTGGGTTCGTCGGACATCCATGACATCCATCAAGTTCCGACGTCGGTCACATCTGCATGTGCCGGCATCTTGGTAAGGTCCCAATTGTTGACCAATCACGACACTGCGATGCTATCATGTGACCTGTGCATGCGAACGTGTTGTGGCGATGATAAAAAGTACCGTTTTTGACTCAATAATTCAACAATAATGGAGAGATTGGATCAAACTTGGACGACGGCCTGTTGGAACTTCCCAAAAGGCACATTTTATTCATCTTGTCTGTGAGTGCAGATCCTTGAGATTCACAGATGACTGACGTCAGTTTTTCATGAGCAGAAGCGACAGCGGTCCCGCCTCTTCGGGGCTGGACCCCTGATAATAAAGGCCACGGTGTTGCGGCAATTTCACGTGAGAACCACTGTTTTGAAAGTCTTTTTGGAAACATTCCCGCTGTTTGGTCTCAACCGTGCCAGAATGAGAGAGCTTTTTCTGAAACTTTTGTTCATGTTATTTTGAATTATCGGTATATTGTTGTATCTTTTTCAACCTTTTACTAACATATGTAAGGACGACAGAAGCGGGCGAGCGTGGTAAATATATAAAAAGAAATATTGAAATAATAATGAAATAATAGATTAATTTCAACATATAAATAATGTGTTAAATATAGGTTTACATGTGATTGCCTACACTATGTTGATTTTATCTACATTGCGGGCTATATATTATATTTATTCACCTTCATATTATTATTCGGTTGAGCGGAGTTTGGAAGTCGGAAGCTCATAGTTCCCACTTCTCCCCTGGGACTTGAACGCAGCATGAGGTGGGACGGCGACATGAAAAAACAAACAAAAAAAAAAACAAAAAAAAACACAAAAACTTTCAAAATGGCGCCGGGGAGCCGCTGCTCCAGTGGAAAACAATAGAAGGAGCCGGAGAGGGGCACGAAGAGTGAACGGAGGCGCTCCCGTTGCATCCCGGTCGATGGTCCGCACTCGGACCCGTTCGCTGGGCGTTTTTAGTTGACGCGGACAACTTTGAATCCGAGCAAACTCGGGCGCCCGGGGCGTCATGCTTTGTTTAAAAGCGGTCACGCTAGCTGGCTAGCGGGCTAGGCTAGGCTACATCCGTAGCTCGCAGTGCAGCTAACTAGCCACTTGTCTAGCGGGAGGATCAGCTGTTCGCTAGACAGATGCGGTAGAAACGCCATTTGATTCACAGTAAGTCTCACCGTAAGGGGTCGTGTTGGTTCTGGTTAGCCGTGTTATGTGTATGGGAGGCTGGGTATTTGTTGTAATGTTACTTTTTTTTTGGACCAGGTGTAGACCCTGGTAAGTTAGTGTGTGAGAAGTAGCTGCATACGCTAATGTTAGCCGGGCTAACGTCGCTAACACCACAAACAAAAATTAACTTTTGGGCAAGTTAGGGACGATAGGCGTCCACCCCTTTGCCGCGTGAAGTCGTTTCGCATTGAGTGGGCTGTAGCTATACCAGCGACTTAACTTCGCCAAATATCCTGAAAAGTTTGGCTTGTTCAGCCACTCTCCCCCATCCCAACTTTAGAGTGAAGGAATGCGCTAGCATATCTGACATGAGCCGTGAACTGAGCTGAGGGTGAACCGAGATCGGTTCGATCGCCCTTTATTTCTTTTAAACACCGTTTTCCACCCGAACGGGCTGGGTGTGTGCGGTGTCCCCCGGTGGGTACAAGGTGGTGCGGTGCGGACGGGGGTGCACTTTAGAGATGGATTAACGCATCGACATCTATCCGTGAATAATATTTAAAAAAAGGGGGGCGGGGGGGTTGAATGAAATCGCAGCAGAAATTAGCATTTGGCATTCCTCCTCCTGCTCCTCCTCCTCCTCCTCCTCCTCTCTGGCCTGCAGAGTAACTTCTCCCGTGACTGAAATCCATTAAAAGACAAAGGTTCTGCCCCATGGAGCCAGGGGGGGAGGCTTTGTAATGAGGGGTGAGGCTGTTGGTTGGGGGGCTGTAAACGAAAGACCACACATTTATTTTATTTTATTTTTACATTGTTAAGCATTTTTTTTTTGTTGTTTTTGGGGTTTTTTTTACGCCGTGGTGTCGACACCACAATGCACCAACTGTTACCAAGACAAATTCCTTGTATATGAAAATGTACTCGGCTCGGTAGACTGGTTGTGGTTCTGGGGTTGGGGGGAAACTCGGAAAATTGACGGGTTTTCTATGGACGCGGCCTGCGTGCGGGCTTCTCGGCGCTCTTTGTATTGATGATGGCGGATTTTGTCGCACCGCGACACAGCGCGGTGATGGAGCGGCTCCGCCGGCGCATCGAACTCTTCCGGCGGCACCACAACGGCTGCGAGTCGCGCTACGAGGGCACGGCGCTGGAGCGGCTGGAGCTGGAGCGGCAGCAGACCTTCGCCCTGCACCAGCGCTGCCTGCAGACCAAGGCCAAGCGCTCCAGCAAGCACCGGCAGCCGCAGCCGGGCGGAGACCAGGCGGGGCAGCAGCGGGGGCCCGGCGGCGGCGGGAGCGGCGGTGGAGAGCTGGGGGACGGAGGGACGCCGGGGGAGCCCAGCCGGAACAGCACTCTGATAGCGGTGAGTGAGATCCGGGCGCTGGGCTCGGTTCGGGGTGATGACTTGGACCGGCGCCAGGGTTTATAACACAGAGTCCGGGGATCCCTGGCGGCCCTTCGAGAGCCTCTGAGGGTCCCCGTTGATTCATTATCGTTATTTCTAGTTAAACATCACCATTGCTTTGTTTACAACACGGTAGCGCTGGTGGATAATGTGCGATAATGACTGTTTTCACCGTATATTTACTGTTATCTCCCTGACTGTCGTGTAGATCGCTTTTTCCCAACCTTTTTTCCTGCCATGGTACACTTTCTACAATGAAATAATCCCACGGCACACCACAAAATACATTCCCAAACACGAAATACATCCCAAACACGACTAAATGTGCTTATTATTATGGCCTACACATAGTTGTATCATCAAACTTGTTATGATGACCACAGTGCTGCTATTCTGGCTGGAACTGATTAATCAGTGTGGCCTTGCAATTTTGATCTTGCAACACAGAGCTATTTCCATTATTTATTATTAGAGAGAGAGAGAGAGAGAGAAGAGGGAGAGAGAGATGTTTGTGGCCATGCTGTCTGCTGGTAGTCACATGACCCCGGTGTTTTTGTGAAGAGGAGCTCTGCAGCCACACATAAATCACTGTGAACGGCCCATGCTAGAGTTCCATGGGTTCGGTCATGGTTTTCAGAGAAATGTGTGAACCAGGGCAAAGCACGCACACACACGGCATTCTATTATTGTATGTATTAGGCTCGGGCAATCGTGCAAAATTCCAATCGGCGTTTGCTGGGTTGGCAGCGATTGCCAATTTACGGTTCTTTCAGGGCGGGCGAAGTGTGTGCGCACATAGAATGTAATGTACTGCGGCACGTGCCGTCTCCCTGCTACAGAACAGTGGGATTTATTATTTACAAAAGTGAGTTTTCACTAAATTACATCCCAACGGAAAGCAGCAGTTGTAGTTGATGCGGGCCATACACTTCACAATGAGGGTTAGAAGAACACTGAAGTCTTGAAAACGAGAGGGAAAACATACAAGAACACTTTAAACACAATAAACATTACAAATTACAAGTCCAAAAACAGCTCTGAGCGGAGAGGGAAAGAGGGGGCGGAGCTGGGGATCCGTTTCAGAAGACAGGGAACTGCACTCCTGTCAATTTTATTTATTTTATTATTTTTCCAAAAAAAAGGTCTGTCGGTCCACCGCCGATTGACGATTGAATGGAGAATCTGCCCTAACTCAGTGTGTATGTGTTTATATGGAGCACTATAACGGGGCTGTCCAGCTGCATTCTGTTTGAGGCCAGATTGTCTTTAAATGCAAAAGCATATCTTTATATTATTGAAATTATCTTTAAAAATTATAAACAGTTTCAATGTGAGGGGGAGGGTGGTTGCCTCCTTTAATTCTACAGGTGTGGTTGTGAAACACTGAAGCGTAATTAATTTCATGAGTATTTTCCGAGATCGAGCATCCTCAGCATTCTTAAAAAACACTAGAGGCTCCAATGACGTAGGCTTGAAATGATAAAATGTCGGGTTCTCTAAGGTCCTCTGGGAAATCAGAGGATTGCGCCATCCTGAAAGACCGTAAACTCTGCATGATTTAGACCTTCAGTCATCTCTCTATTTTGTAACATTTGATTCCAAAACCGGCAGATTAGTGGATCTGGTCAGCTGACCATTATCTGCTGACCTGTTGTTTGTGGTTCGGTAGTGTTTTTTTCTGGGTGCATTTTTTTTAATCCCCTTTACTCTCCTCCAAAAGACCCATAAATGACTGTGGCTTTGCATTCTTTCATAGCGTATTAAATGACGTGCCGCTCTCTTTCGAGTGGAGGAGGGTTTTGTTTTTGGCAATAGAACCAGAAAGTCTCAGGTGTTACAGAATAATTTGTCCGTAGCTCCGCTTGGACTGGAGAGACACTGGGAAGTGGCATGTGCAGCGTGCCAGCGGAGTCACCGGGTACTACACCACCGCCTACAGTTAAAAGTCCAACTGTGGGTATAAGAACTTATGGCATCTATGGGTCTCAGCCACGAGGTTCGGAGGCTCCCGTTGTTCCCCACGTGACAAAGAGTATACGTTTGTTTTTACTGATTCAAGGAGGACAATGTTTATTGTCTGATTCCTGATCTGAGAGGTTCTGAGGAGTCCAGTTGGAAACAGTTAAGCACTGTTAAACGGGGACAATGTGGAGCCCTGGGGGTGCAGCCTCCCTCCTACACACACACACACACTGAGCTGACTCATCTTTGGCTACCTTCAGCCACCATTAACATGCCTGACCTTTTAGCTCTGTGTGAAGTCACTACACTCCTGAAAGTTAATATTGGCACTAGGCTGGGTTAAGAAACAAACGATACCCTGATTCTTTACACTTCTAATGTTTCATTTTCTGAATCCATTATACAATTGTTATATAGACACTATGTAAGATATGCATTCATTTTCCGCTTCAATTAAATGCCATAGTAATCACAAATTAATTGAAATATTTTATTTCTGTATTGGAGTGAATTTGTTCTATGAAATGTTTTTATAATGCAGATGAGATAGAATACTGAAAATTTGTCCGATTCTCATTATATACAAAATGAAAAATCGTGTCATTGGCCATCCCCATCAGTACCGGATTGAATCTATCGAATTCAATCAAATCGAGTCATGTGATTCTGCTCATTACCCAACCCTAATTGACACTCCACTGCTTTCACCCCATTTATTTTAACAGCGAAGTTAAATCAATGTTGAAATGCAGCTAATTGTTCTATTTAACTTAAGCATCCCGGCTTTCCAGTGATTTTGACTCGTATTGAATAACCTAATGATGTCACACCGTGTTTAAAATCTACTGTAGATAGTCAAGCTTGAAGAATGCACGGCAACTAAAGGATGGAAAACACTTTTTCTCTCTGTGCCCTCTTTATACACACACACACACACTGTGTATTTAGTGTGTAAAAGTCTCCTGTGTTCTGCTGTGTGTGTGAATGAAGTCGTCTAAGGGTGTGTTCAAAAAGAAAAAGCGCTGCCTCGAGCTCTTTTTGTGCTGATATGAAAATAATCAGCTCACGCAATGTGCAGATTGTATCCATAACAACAGATCAGATGCTGCTTCGTATCCAACCCCATTTGCACTTTACTTCATCATGGTCATCTGATAAAAACTATCATCTGGGACTTTTTGAAAGGGTTTAGCCATTTTCCACTTTTGGAAGCACTCGCTCACTAGCGTTGTTCTGTGACTCAGCAAAATATAACTTGTTTTAAGCAAAAAGACCTGTTGAAAAGGTGTGTGTGTGTGTGTGTGTGTGTGTGTGTGTGTGTGTGTGTGTGTGTGTGTGTGTGTGTGTGTGTGTGTGTGTGTGTGTGTGTGTGTGTGTGTGTGTGTGTGTGTGTGTGTGTGTGTGTGTGTGTGTGTGTGTGAAGCCCCTGGCGCAAATCATCCACCACTTTGCTAACAGATCGCCAATATCCCCCTGTCTACTTCTGGTCCAGATGGTTGGTTGTGTTGATCAGCGGAGCGGCAGAGTTTGACTTTCTTTAGCGTAGAATTTTTGTCACTGTATCCTCATGAATACGCTTCATTGTTAATGCTGACATTTTGCATCAAGTTCTTTCCTCATTTGAACTTAAAAAAACTTCAAAAACATGCCTTGGGGACCTCAGAGACCTATATTACCTTGTGTAAAAAGGAGCATAATAGGTCGCCTTTAAGTGTTCTCTAGCAGCAACTGAACAGGTAAGCATGTATCATCTAGCTAATGAATCTCTGGTCACATGGTTTATTCGACCATGAGTAATGGGTTGTCTGCCAGAAAACAATGGAAATGCCAAAAGAGGGAGAGCTTTCATAGGGTCCTTTGAGACCTAGTCGAGTAACATTCCAATACATCCTGCTGGAGCGGTTCAGAGTTTAGTGGTTGACGGTGGAAGTTATATACTATTACAAAGGTTCCTTTTATATGTCCTTGGCCTTTAAGTACTGTTGAAACTCTTGGTTTTCTTCCGGATGCTCGACTGTGATGTGGAGCTTAATAGGGCTGCCCCCTGAAAGTCGACGAGGCGAATCATCGGTCGGAAACCTTACAGAGGCTTTCAGAAATGCACAGGGGTGACATAAATAAGTGGTATCTCTTCATAAATATATTTTTACATGTGTGAATCGTCCTCGTCCGAACATGGCTTTCCGTGCTCCCTGATCCTCGTGTTCCGTTTCTTCAAATAAAACAACTAAAAACAGAACGTGACACGACTCGTAGTGATGGGTTTTCTTAAGATTATAACAGTGCCACTACTCTTACCAATACAGCTTATCGATCCGGTACTTTAACAGTATTCTCATTGGTTCTTTTAAAAAAAAAAATTGATATTCTGATAAGAGCAAAATGCTGCTTGGACGAATATCTTTATCTTATTGCACGTTAGAAACAGGTTATATAGCCTAAATAAATAGAAAATTCATTTTCTGAATTCCTCCAATACCGTTAACAGTACAGGTAACGTCAAAACAAATTGATACTACCGTCTTAAATAATTTAGCCCGGGGCCCGTTTAATGCCGGGTGGGTACCCAACCCTCGTGCCCCCCCCCCTTTGGAATAGTCTGATATTTGCGTTGAACAGCCGAATCCGATTCGACTGGCAAAATTCTTGAGTCGGGTACAGTCCTAGAGCTTAAGCAGCACAAAAGGCTAATGTTAAAAACAAATGATCAAAGCCTTTGTCTGTGTCTTCACCAACAAAAGATGACTGACTGTGGTTCCATTGTGTTATGGTTAGTGCTGAATATGAAGCTGGTGGAACCACATTCTGTTTGTCCACTCAGGCGGTGGGGTTAAAAAATGTTTAGGTTAAAAAGGATGTTGCATTGTGTACTTTACAACAAATACACCTGACCAAAGCCCATCACTTGCTATCTTGCCAACTATAGTGTCCTTGACCAGAGTAGTAGTTTTCAGTTGGTGAGAGCAGTGACCTTATCCTTTTAGCTCTTGGTGTCAAGGAGATGGAAAAATACATTTTCAGTGTCTCCAGAGTAGAAATGGTTGTAACAATTAGCTCTGTTTTGGGACCAGCAGCAGGTGTAGCAGCGAACATGATAAAGCAGTATGCCACATTCATTGACAAATCAGTGGTGGCCCCCCACAAGTGAAATTTTGTTCAGACTTCGCCACCAGCCACAACATTTAAACCACTGAGAGGTGAAGAAAATAACATTGCTCATCTCATTCCCATTCCGTGGCCTGGTCTACTTTGACACATACCACCTACCTAAACATTGTTGCAGACCAAGTACATCCCTTTCTGGCAACGGTATTCCCTGATGGCAGTGGCCTCTTTCAGCATGATAATGCTTCCTGCTACCAGATCTCAATCCGATGGAGCATCTGTGAGATGTGCAGGAACAACAAGCCCGATCCATGGAGGCCCCACCTCGCAACTTCCAGGACTTAAAGGATCTGCTTCTAACGTCTTGGTGCCAGATACCACAGGACACCTTCAGAGCTCTTGTGGAGTCCATGCCTCCACGGGTCAGGGCGGTTTTAATGGCGCGAGGGGGGCCTACATGATATAAGGCAGGAGGTTTTTTTGTTGTGGCTGGCCGGTGTATATGATGTCTAACATGTACATATGCACATCACTTTTCAACATTTTTATCTGTGTTAATTGCTGGCACAAGTACTGTGTGATATTGTACTGAATGCTAGCCCTGAGTTATATTGACAATCTTATATCACAATATGTTTGATTACCAAGCTACCAAGCAATAATTGTAATGTATTGGGAATGACTATTGGTGCCTTCATAACATATTCACACGCATCACATATTTAAGAATTGGTCATTGGCAATGTGGATATTGTGACCAAGCAGATAGACGCATTGTTTAGAACAGTCTGTGAATTTAGAAATTGCATTACTTTACTCTGTAATGCTCCTTAAAGGCAACATTTAATTATTTCACAATACTGTGATAGACAAAATACCTGATGATATTAAGTCACGTAAATTGATCAGCCCGAGGAATACAATTGTGAATATTTACAAATTTCAATAAATAATAAATGTCAATAGTCAAAATGAATTGTAAGCAGAAGATGTAACTTGTATCTTCTGATATAGGCTAAAGTACTTTAGGGAGTTTTATTTGAAAACTACAATTTTGCTGTCATGTCATAGTTTACATAAGGATATATTAGGTTTAACACTCTAAGTCTCATCTAAGCAGGTGTAAAAGTTGTCACGATTGAGACTAAAGTTCTCGGTTAATTGTCTTATTGCAATTAACAGTTTGTCATTTGCCGTTTCACATTGGAACATACAAGAAATAAAATTTCTGTATATCTTAGTCTATCAACAGGACAGATATGACAAACAATAACTTAAATAAACCAAAGCTATTAATGAAATGCATAAAGAAATGACAATGACTATAATCACAGTAATGTACCGCCGAAACAGGCCAGACTGTCGTCATTCACTACCAGCCAAACCTGCTCATCACAAGCTCATTTGATTCAAGACAAACACTCAATGTATGAAGCGTTTCGCCTCTCACTACGCGGTTATTGTAAATGTGTTTGTCCAATTTAATAAAAATGTTTTCCGTTGGTCAATTGTGAATGCAACAAAAGGTGCAATTGAAAGGCATAGTTTGAAAAAAAAATAATAAAGTGAATATTACGCGACAGGTCAGTTATTCAGCCCTATTGCGTTGTACAAGAATTTAAAACTGGGTTTAAACATTGAAATTAAGCATCAAATTACCTTTACTTTATGTCTATAAATTATTTCCCATGTAACTTTCCTCTGAACAGTTGAACGCACTGCCGCACTTGAGGCCCGTTGGTTCATGCATCAACGCGGTCTCTTTGGCATTATATTGCCTCATAAAGCAAGAAATATGTTCTCATTTGAACTGGCACAAAAGAACCGCTCCAAAAGCATTAACGTCTAGACAGCCAAGTTTTTGTTTTTTCCACACGGGAACCTTTTTTCCTCAACTAAACTGACCCAAACACATGGAATTTGTGTTGGGATTGTGGCAACATTTCCAATGTTGGTTTAAATTTCCTTGAAATTTGGATGGAACTGGTGATTGTGAACTTTCAGTTCAAATAATCTTGCATGTGTAGTAATTGCAATAGCTATTAGAGTTACCTCTATTCAGGCCACACAATTAGATGTTTGTTTGATTGTTGTTCCTAAAGCCAATAACTTTTGTTTTATCAAACATTTATATTTATACCAGAAGACTTAGATAGTATGTATTTCATGTTGATCCTAGGAAAATAATACATATCTGATGCTGGTGTTGACAGAATATCATGTCCACTTGCTTGTACATCACACCTAACAAGAGAGGTTTAAACAAACAGCTGCATATCAAAAGGTTGCATTACTTTGCCAAACCAAACAGTTATTATATTATCAACGTCACTTCACATTGTTATCTTAGTAAAGCCATATTTGAATACAAACCAATAGGTGAGGGTGGCAGTTGCTCGGGAGGTAGAGTGGTCACCCTCCAGCATAGGAGAATAATTTGAGGTTCACAAAGAAAAAAATATCCTGCCATTTTCTAGCTCCACCCGTGCACTCATCCAGCCGATTTCACTCCCACATGGTTTACTCAAAATCCCGGAGTGCAGTTTTACTTTATAAACCTGAATTCTCCACCTCCTATTTTCTGGGGACTCTCTTTTAATGCTTTTGTAATGGTGTACTACATGCTTCATCTACTATTGTACAATGTACTTTCAAATTTTGAGTAAAAATAATGACTGCTTCTCGGACATACCGCATTGTCATATAGCTGCTTCACTTCCTTTCACCCCGTTAAGTAAGTGACGACACGGCAGAGAAAAATTTACCGGACTCTTGCCCTCACAGTGCATTGTTGGATACTTTGGCAGCGTAGTGTGCAGCGTTTGCATATGACTATATTTAACGGTAGTTGGTCATCCTGGGTCTTTTCGCATACGACTAGACTATGTTTGGGACAGGCTAAACACTTAATTTAATGTCCTAAACAGTATGGTGGTTGGCCATTTTGGGAACAGCATGTGTTTGTATGTGTGCGTGGTAGAAAAAGTGGGATGACTCCTTGTTCTTTAGGCCTTGGGAAGGAGGGAAGGAATCCAGCCTCCACCCCCAACAGACACACAAACACAGCCTCAGCACTGGCTCTTTTGTTGTGGGGCCTCTGCCCCCTCCCACTCTATACACATGATAATGAGCTAGATGTGGCTTGGAGTATGTGCTAGTCTGTGGTAGCACTGATGGATACTGTGGGGGGAAAACACAGAGTAGTATTTCAGGTCTCTGAAGTTACAGAGTCATTCACCAGCATTCTCCTCTCTCAGGGTTGGGGGGTGGGCAGAAGTAATACAAGGGGAAAGAGGAACCTTTATGTCTTCACCTCTTTCTAGTTTCCTAGCTTTGCCCTGATAGGGACAGGAGATTAAAGACATGCAATGCAGCATGGGTATTTTCTCTATTTGCATTACACTTTGCCATTGAACAGACTTGCAAGAGCTACACTTGGCAGCAGAACCTGAACAGATCAGTCATGGTCAGCAAAGTATTCAGTAAGAACAAGTGACATTAGTAGTAAGTGAGTGAAAACGCCCCCTCCCTTCTGGACAGCACATCCATTGTCAAGGCAGAGTTTGAAATTTCTCAAATTAACCTTCACTATTACTACACTACATTTAGCAGACGCTTTTATCTAAAGCGACTTACAATTATTCAAACACCGACGGACGCAGCCATCAGGGGTTAAGTGTCTTGCTCAAGGACACTACAGCATGCTAGCAGGAGGAGCCAGCAACCTTTAGATTACTAGACGACCCGCTCTACCTCCCCTCCCTACCTACCTCACACTATGTTGTAGTTTCTATCATGAAGTGGTTGTTGGCATGAATAAAAAAAAAAATGTACTTCTTTACATTATATGTTCCATGTACAGTATTGCGTTGAAGTTTTAGATGTTGGTGATGATGATGAAGATGTTGGTGCGTTAAAAGACAGGAATATCCAGGTATCACGCCATCATCTGAATCCAACATCAGAAGTTATTGACTTTTTTTCCGCATGGGGGACCAGGAAATGTTTTGCCCGTGGCAATTGCTCCTTGGGGAGCACAGTGGAGAACCCCCCACGCGCCACGCCGGGCTCCGAGCCACTCCAGTACTGCCACAAGCTGGTCTCTGAACCGGAGGAGCGTCCCCGCTCATCACCGCTGAACGACCGGTACACTCCATGCTGCTTCTACTGCAGTGTTGGATCGTTCAGAAACGATCAGATTCTTTTGAACGGCTCAAAATACATATACATAATTCTTTATTATTATTTTCTATTAATCAAGTTTTACAGTTTTATGTTCAAGACATTTTGTCACATACATACACATATGGTCGTACATATATGCGGTGAAATGTCATGACACCCGGTGATTACGCACAAGCTCTATAAGCTTGAAAAATACTGTGCGTAATCGACATGCGGTGCTCGCGCAGGCGGCCGCAAGGGGCGGCGCCACATTCGCGATTCTGGGTTCTATAATTATATAATAGGATTAATTGTCTGTGTTGTGTTAAATATACATCTAAATCCTCCTAAATGAAACTTTACCATAACTTACCTCCAGTACTCACCTCACAGAGTAGAAATCCTAACAACACAGGGAAATGAACATTTTCAGACAAGTGAACCCGGATAGTGAGTGCAGACCTCCACCAAATAAGCGATGCATAAAGTGTTGCAAGTGCAGTTTAAACTGTTATGTTGAAATGATCTCCTGGTTTAAATTTTGTTATGTTGTTCGTTTAAGTTGCTGTCTCCTCTACTGTTTTATCACACTGGGACCATGACACGCCCCGTTTTGGGTGTGTTTGTGACACACCAGGAAAAATAAATAAAAAAGAACAGCATTTCTCCTAGCAATGGGAAAGGCGCCAATCACCTTAACTTAGATGGTTTACGCTGGTTTAAAAAAAACATCCGGGTAAATCCGCAAATTTTGTTGTAAAAAATGCTCAAACAGCATTTGGCCATCTGCCATCACGCAGTAGCAACATATGGTGAGAATGAATGACAGTTCACATCTTAAATTATGCAACAAATTTTTTTTTTTTTTTTTTTTTTTTTGTTAACCTGTGCTGTCAGCATGCTGGGCATATAACACAGTATTTGTATGCCATTGCATTCAGGACAGAGTTAATCTGCAAGTGGAGTTCAAGTTCTTAACCTGTAATGCAACTCTTTATTAATTCTTAAATCATCAAGAACTACTGCAATAACTCCTGTGGACGACCTGTAGAATGACAAGAGCACAGTTTTTGGTTATGGCGAACCACCACCAACCCCCCTCTTTGGAGAACTATTTATCATGTTTGGGTCTATAAACAACTGATCACCACTCCAAGAGGGGGAGAATCACCACGGTGAGACAAATAAACATAGAAACAAACAACATTTCCACAAAAACATGAACATTGGACGACATGTATTGAAAAACCGTGAATTAGGTCCAGGAAAACTGGAACTACAACTGGTCACATGGCCTCTTCCGGTCATAGTTATTGCAGCAAATGAGGGAGGAAAGGAGAGGAATGCAACCAGGAGGGTGCTGAGGTGCACTTGAAGGGGTACCTGCCGTGTGTGTGTGTGTGTGTGTGTGTGTGTGTGTGTGTGTGTGTGTGTGTGTGTGTGTGTGTGTGTGTGTGTGTGTGTGTGTGTGTGTGTGTGTGTGTGTGTGTGTGTGTGTGTGTGTGTGTGTGTGTGTGTGTGTGTGAGTGAGAAAGAAAGATGTCCACCGGTGAGTGTACATGATTTATCCCCATTGGTGTAGAAGGTCGGTAATATGTTGCGGCGCCTCCAAGCAGCGGAAGGGGCCCCGAAGCCCCCCCCCTAACTCCGTAGCCCTGTGGACACCCTACGGCTGCAGGAAATCCCCGAGTCTCCTGCCCTGCGGCCACAGAAGACCCCCGGGCCCCCAGAGAAGCCAGAGGGCCGTGGAGCAACCCCCTCACCCAGCCCCGAGGAGCATGACCCAGTCCCAGGGAGCACGAGGAGACTTGCACCCCAGGGGCGCACACATATAACCAACCCCCGGGTGGTTATAAGCCGCAGCCGCCAGCACAGAACCTGGGCCATGGACCGCGGGCCCGAATCCCGGCACATCGGCGAAACACCGACACGTGCTGTTGGTAATTGCAGTTAAAATTGCGGGGTTGGGGGTGCGAGTCCTTCAGGCAAGTCGAACCCGAATCACTCGCATCCCTCCTGTCCCGCAGACCCTGGTCCGATGGAGTGTTGTTCGGAGTAGGATTGGTGTGTATGTGTTCTAAGTTAATGTGACTGGGATTAATATTTTGGGACGGACGAAAAGCATGCTTGGGCAGGGGTGTGACAGGCAAGATGGCAGCTGCCCGCCGCATCCCCACCCACATAGCCTGCACCCCGCCCGTCCTGCAAGCCCTCGGTCTATTGTGTGGTGTATGTGCTGAGTATGAGTTTTGGCACTGGGAGAGATAGGCGAGTCGCGACAGGATCAATCCAGGGGTGCAGCAGGCCGGGGAGCAACCGCGCAGACCCCCTCCCCCCGGACCCCGCTGCGCCCCAGTGTGCCCACCTCCCACACCTGGTGGCAGCCAACCTACAGCTATCAGCGAAGGGCGCAGAGCGCCCGCCATGCGCCTCCGCCATGTCGGAGCAGCTCTGTGCCCCCATCAGGCCCCTGGTCAGCCCCCAGCCGCCGAGCATGCGGACTACAGAACAGAGGGCGGCAGACGGCACCCCCACCCACAGCCCGACCCCAAGCGACGAGCTCCCCGCGCACCGAGAGTGTCAGAGGGCAGGTACCCCGGCAGCCCGGTGTGATGGCAGGAGACCGCCCCCCACGAAAGAGGCCACATGGTGAGCCCTGTGCCTAGCACAGCCAGCCAGGTTCAGGACTCAGGTTGACAGGACCAGACTGAACGCCTAACCAGCCCCGACACGACGGGCCACCCTGGGGGGCACCGTATTAAAGGAAAAGGCTTACAGTTCGGAACTGTGGTTGCTTGATACCACGGTATACCGTTACATCCCTAATCCGGTCACAAGTGGACAGCTTTAAGTTTGTCTGTTTACACCTGTCTCCAGAAACCACTTGTGATCTTACTTGTGTAGGAAATGAAAAACATTAACCTAACTCTAAGAATGGAGTGGCGTTTTTTCTTTTTCTACTCCTGACCGTAGTGCGCCGGTTTTCCTGCGTTTTAATTTAAGATCTATTTGTTTTCGTTTGTTTCTACTTGTATGAAACAAACATTTTAAACTCACTATCACGTACAGTGGATTGTAATGGAGAGAGCGCAATCTGGGATCCACTGCGTGCTCCCGTGTGTCCAAATAAAACAGAAAAAAAAGTTTTGTTATTTGCGATGTCTTTTTTTTTTCTTCCGTTTCCTAATTGACTGAAACTAAAAAGACCTCCCCGTTGCTTTCCCTTGCTATAGAAACTGGATGAATTTTTTTGTTTTTGAGTACGTAGTTATGCTTAACAGAGGGCGTCATATGAGTAAGCAGTCTTTAACGTGGGCCAAAACACATTCATGCTGCACTGCTAAAAGAATTTGGCCATAATTAGCCCAGATCACCCCGGACGTGGTTTGTGCGATCGTATCTCAATGTGTCCTCAACGGTTTGGGTGCATTTACATCTGGCATTTGAGCTGTCCATTTGTGATCGGATCTCCAAAGACACACGTTAATGCCAGGTCTAAAGAGGGTCTGTGACTCACTGCTGACAGTCGTCTTACTGTTTTAATTTCTTTTTACACTCCTTCCTTTCCTTGCAGCCAAACAACAGCAGGACTCGTTGTGATTCGGGTCAAACTAGCGTTGTTTACACAGGGCTCTATCTTTTTCTACATAATGAAAGTATTGTTCTGTGCCGGCACACAGATACGCACACACTAGTACATGTACATCAAACATGATAAACCATCTAGTGCAGAGTGCACATGGTTTGTTTCGACCTTCCCTGTATAGCCCAATTGATAGGCCTGACACCAACACGTGCGTTCATATGCTCACTTAAGTTCAGATCTTGTTTCCGATAAGGCAGTATTCCCAATATTACAGCTGTCATGTAAACACTTTTGTTACTCTTTGGTATTATCTTATCCGAAATTCCCCAGAGTCATTCTTAACGGACCTAGATTATTTGATCCTCTTTCTTTTGACTGTAGCATGAATCATGTGAATCATATTTCTTCTGGTTTATTCTGAGCATTCACCAAAAGGTCAGACTCAACCACAAGCGATTGACCCGGAAAACAGCTGCCTCACCAGTTGAGCGTGTTTTAACGGTAGCAGGTAGCCACACTTTTGGAGTGATGATGGAGCAATGTTAATCCTCTATTGGATGAAAGATCTGAGTAGTTTTAAATTCTGGGCCATGTGCGGGGACCATTTCTAAAAGTTTGTGTCAGCCCCTGATTTATTCAAGATATCTTCTGGTTATTCACTTCACTCTTGATTAATTGGTAAATGTAAACGCACTGGCCGAGTTCAAACTTCCATTCTCAGGTGTATTTTGAATCTGGGAGCTGATGTCTGTTTTTGGTACCAACAGATCTTTGAGGCCTGTGTGAGGGCTCCATGGCTGATCCATCCTGTTGCATGCAGATGGCTCTCATCTGAGGACTTGTTTGTTATGTAAAGCTGCCTGAAGCACAGGGCTATTAAAGGCATCGGCTCAAAGGAACCACAGAAATCCTGCGATGCACAATCGCTCCCTTGGCATTCACATCATGGCTGTAACTAACTATTGTTTTCATAAGCCATTAAGTTGCTTGTTTTTTCAGTGACTTGATCTATCTCTGTAATCAACCACCAGACATCGTAAAAATTGCTAAATCTTCACACCCACCTATGAGTCGAAAATGAAATATATTCATGTAAAATGGTGTAAATGTTAAATGGATACACCATAAAATGATTATCCTATTAAAAATTGTATTTCGTCTTTTTGTTGACCGATTATTCACCCCAGTGTTGTGTGAATGGACAATCAAACATTAAAATGTGGAAGTGTAGCGTATCTATTGTATTAAGGAAAGAAAACCTTAGTGACAGTGTAAATTACAGCTTTTCTCACAGTAACCAAGTTTCATAGGGTGGTAGCTTGTTAAAGATATTATGGCTTTAATGGAATAATATACTTATGCTTATGCTATCCTTTTTACACAAGTTAATAAAGGTCTCGGAGGTCTCATAAAAAAAAAAGAAATTAGCAAATTTTTTTCTGAAAATACCACTTAGATTATGCATTCTAGTCATTCTAAACATGCCTCTTAATCCATCGTGTTCCTGACACTCTGTTTAAATGGGAGGAGTCACCATCCCGAGACCCTGAGCTAATGGGATTTGAGCTTTACTCCGGCTTCTTTTGAATTTAGTCTGTAAACGTTCACTGATTTCGCCTTATCAGTCCACCAAATTCAAGTTTCTGAACAAATTTCAGGTGAAAAATAAGGAATCCAGCTGCTGAATCTTCACTCATATTAGATCTACAAGGCCTCATTTAGAAGTTTGTTCCCACTTTCACCGCTGTGTCTGGAGCAGCTTGGAGCACTGTGGGATACTGTTGGGCTTGAGGCTTTTTTTGTTTGTTGCTATTATGGAAACATCTGAAAATAAATAAATCTATGGTTTTGTTTGGACGTAGAGCGGATCGTAGATCGTGCACCACAGCCTACAGCTTAGTCAAACTAACGTGGACACACAAAGAAACACACGGCAAATACTTACATTTCCTTCGTCTGCAGTTTGGTCACGAACACTTGGTGTTAATTCCTCTTTCTTTTAAAAGATGTGTGCTGCTCTGTAAGCCAACAGAGCCCATGCTTAGCTCCTTGCTTTGATGCTAGCCGGTCCGGTCGCACCATGAGTGGAGTTACTCAGATGGAGGGCGGTTCTAATTGTAATGTGTCTTAATGATACGTAGTACTGAGACACAAAGCTCAGAGCCTTGTTTTAGGACATGTTTTCTGAAACAGACAGCTCACAAAACTGATTGGGTTGTGTTGTTTCTCACTCTTTTTGTGTGTGTTAGTAGGCCCATCAGAGACCCAAATGTATGTGCACAAGCACTGAAAAAGTGAGTTTTGCATAATGGGTCCCCTTTCAGCTATAATTGTACCTAACAGAGCTAATTTTTACTTTTCTGTTACAGCCCTAAAAAGAGCTGTTATAGCAGCTTTATCCGTCTGGTCAATTATTACCTTGTAGTGATCTTATAAGATTATATTTAAATCATATTCAAATATTCACATTACCATGTTCGTATTCATTTTTTTTTTTTTTTGTCATATTGATAATTGGTACAGAAAAAAGATTGACTAACACTTTTCATTATTATTATTTTTTTTTTTACTGCTGTAAGCAAAGTATTACTATCTGGCCACAGGTCAAAAGTCACGCTGAACTACAGAACGCACACTGATGACTGAGAATTGGTGTAAAACCTGACTGTTGCTGTTATATTGGAACAAATTTGTGTTATGTGTAGGTGTGGCTCATGTACCAGCTGCATTACATTTGATCAAACTGCCTAGTATTACTGTTCTATTAACTGTATCTAACACTAAAAATAACTAATTATTTCAGAGCTCATATAGTGAGAAATTTTAAGTTGTATGTTGTCATTAATTAATCTTGTAAAAGTTTATGTTAAATTATATCACAATTTCATAGCTAAACTGATAAGATAAGAAGTTTCCAAGTAACCAAAAAACAACCTGGAATGTGCACTGAGATAAGCTAGAGCTTAAGTTTGAACTACCGCTTAAATAATAATACTGCAGATGATTAATTGAGCTGCAGAGTCATAAGGACATGATGAACATTTACAGTTCAGCTGAGTCGGTGATGAACGACAGTACAAAGGAAAGAGTTTTGCAGAATTTTTATTTCTGGCCACATAAATTTGTGCGCACCTGCAGCTTTTCAAAATAAGTTTAAATATTTTTGTCAAGGTATGCCACGATTGAGCCTGGAAAAAGGGCATCTCAAAACGTGGTTATGAAGAGATGTTTTTCTGGTAACAACTAGGCCTTTGTTACTCATTTATTTATTTCTTTATTTATTTTCTTCCAGTTGCAGGAGACCGTCAAGAGGAAGCTGGAGAGTGCCAGCTCGCCTCTGGGCAGAGAGCAGGTCAATGGCTTCAACGAAGGATTCCCCCCTTCCATGAAAGCCTGTCTGGACAACGGCACGGCCAACGGCGGCCTCCCTCCCCACTCTCCCCTGGACAGCAAACTGGGGATAGGGGATGCCCTGGCATCCAATGGGAGCCATGCTCCCGGCGGTGAGCCGGGTGATGGCGTCCGCTCAGAGAAGGATTTCCGTCTGAAGGAGATGAAGCAGGAACCAGACGACATCCTTCCCTGCATGCTGCCCTCAGGGGGAGGTGGCAGCAGCAGCCTTTTCCTTGACCTCAACCTGAATGAGCAGGAGTGGACTGAGCTGATGGACGAGTTGAACCGTGCCGTGGCGTACGAGGACATCCAGGACATCTTCAATGATGGTTTCGAAGACCGCAAGGACCCTGACCTGGCCCCCAGTCCAGCCGGGGCTGTGGGCACCGCTGGTGGAGGAGGCCAGGTACCTCCAAGCCAGGTCCTCCTGCCTCCAGATTTGGCCAGTGTCAAAACTGAATTCTCACCTGCCTCGGCCGCCTTTGACCAGGACTCGTGCACTGGCTCCCCCCATGTCAGGCCCACCTCCTCTGGCCCACCACCGCTGCCCAACAACTCCCCCATTGTTACCTCCTCTGCCTCCTCCCCCGCCCTGACCCAGCAGGCTCCTCCCACCAGACAGCTCCTCCCCCCTGGCCCCCCCCAGGTCTCGAAAGACCTCTCCCCCGCCCAACAGCTCCAACAGCTGGCTGCTCAGCAGCAGAGAGCGCAACACCTCCACAACCAGCTGCAGCAGAAGCAACAGCAACAGCAGGCTAAATTCCACCCCCACCCGCCTTCGTGGCCCCAGTCGGCAAAATCCTCTCAAAGCCCACTAGGGGGAGCTTTTGGCATGGACAAGCCCAGCAGCCCCTCACTATATCCCAATGACTTCAACCCCAATGCCCCCAAACAGCTGCTGATGCCTGGCCAGCCGAATAAGGGTTCGCCCAAAGCCGGCGCTGGGGGCTACATGCCGGGCCCCGGTGGCCACCCCAACATGCTGAGTCACCCGGCCCCGGGGGCCCCTCTCGGTCATCCCCCCACTGTTGGAAGCCAGCCGCCTTCGTCCATGCTCAACTACAACAACACCAAACCCCTGTCCCACTTTGAGGCTGGCACTCCCGGGCAGGGGGCCCCTCGAGGACCCCCCAACACTCAGAGCCAGAACAAGACGGCCCCGCTGACCTTCCTACGGCAGCCGCAGAACAAGCAGAAGCCCGGCATGCCCTTCCGCCCCCATCTGCCCCACACACAGGTAGGAAAGTTCATTTAGCTCTGTAGCTTATTTAGCCATGCACGGCTGTTCGCAAATAATACTCTCCTCTACTCAAGGAGGTCATATGTAAGGCACAAGTTCGTTCAAAGGTTCCTAAATTTCATGATCTGGCGAAATGGATCTAAAAAAAGAAAAAATATATTATTTTATTTTTATTTTTTGAACGCCACATCGGCTCTCCCGGTCTTTCATCTCCTGGTTGCTTGTCTTGCAAAGCAACACTATGCGGTCCAAATAACACAACCCAAATTTTCACAAATTTCTGCTCCAAACGATATTGATCAAACCAGAAAGAGGTCTGAAACATCCCGGTGCTAACGAAACCCCAACCATGACTTTTCCGACTGTGATCGTCGTGTTTAATAATTTTAGCCCGAAAGACGCCAAGATTGAAGGAAAAAAAAAAAAATCGCAGTAATAACAATAGGGGTAACGGGGTCCAGTTTACTCATGTTAGGTACATATTCGTTTCACAGGTTCTCTGAAACGCAGCACCGTTTTCCCGAGTTAAGATTGAACGGCGCATCGGCTTCCCCTGTCTGTCTGTTCGTAGTTGCTTGTCTCGCGGAGCAACCACTACGCGGTCTAAATAGCGCAACCCTCGTATCGCGAATGAGCACCCCGAGACAGAACCAGAGCAGGCTTGTATAACGTTGACTCATGATCTTACAAAGCGGCCCGCTCCTGAAACTAATCAAATTGCCTCAACGTTCTCATCTCCAATTTTGCAACATAAATTTATACCGTGGGCAAGGTATTACAGGGAAAGGCTTAGGCTTTTTAGCTTATGGATTATGCTAAGGCTTATGGTTCAGAATCGCGGTTGCTTCATAACGCTGTTTACTATTACATCGTAATTAACGATTGTTCCTCATGCAGTGTGGACCCAAAAAAAGGGACGGTTCCTCCAAAGTTTGTTTGAACTTCCTGTGGTGCGAAAAAGCCTTCTGTGAGCAATGTTTTCAGGGTTTTGTGAAACGCAGCACGGGTGACAATTTTCCGAGTTTCCTTGAAACGCAGCATCTGTTCTGGTTGTCTGTCTACGAGTAGCAAGCGCTATGCAGTCCACAAGGCGCAAGTCAGTGGATGGGAATGACTTCAGAGCGACTAAGCTTGGACTTGTATAACTTGGGAAGATGATCTCACAAAGTGCCCCGCTCCGCAAACTAATCAAAACGCGCCAACGTTCTTCTACTTCCGGTAAAATGCAACAGTTTGTCACTAATTTCTGCTCCAAATGTACATCGGTATTGAGCAAACCCGAACAACAAACGTCTGAAATGTCCTGTTTTAACCAGACTGCAGCCATGTGTGTACAGCGGTTGCTGTGTTTCAGATACTTTTAGCCCGAAAAATGCCAAGAAGATTAATAATGATAAAAACCAGAGAAATAGCTAATAATAATAATAATAATAATAATAATAATGGATTAGTATTTGTTTCCAACCACTCAGCTCTTTGAAATGTAGGTCTGCTTTGTCTGGTTGCTCTGTTTTCCTTCGGCTTGAGATGTTTTTAGAGTCGCCCCAGGGTCTCTCCAGCTCACTCTGTTTTTATGTCTTCTTTATTTAGTTTGTATCATTTGATGTGCCACACCCCATCAGCCTACCGGGAATTAGTCCCTCTTAGCTACTTAGCAATCAAAATTGAATCGCCCTTCTTAGGAGCACTAGTGGATTCTGGTTTTAGTATCGGATATTGTCAGGGCTATTCCATATGCCGTTTCCGATTATTCATAGAATGAATGAGTTTTTCGGCGAGTTGTTGTCCTTTGTTGGATTCCGTGTAAAGCCGACTTGAGAGATGGATGGACCTTGTCGGGTTCGAACTGGACCTCAGGCTGCAGTCTGGTTCTGAGGAGCCAGCACCAGCCTCTCTTGAGGGAGGCCTTTTGTCCTCCAGACCCTCCTCCTCTGTGCGCGTGTGTGTGGTTGTCAGGCAGCTGGTTGCTTAGGAGCTGCCGTGCTAGCTCATTGGGGGGGGTTTAGTGACAAAGCAGCCTTTCATTTAGCCTCCTTCCCCTTTCTCTTTGCTTTGCTCTCCCTGTCTGTCTCTCTGTTGCTGTCTATCTGTGTCCTTCTCTCTCTTTTGCTGTCTGTCTCTCACTTTCTCTGTTTATCTGAAATTCAAAGCTCTTCATTGACATGATAGGGACTAGGGCTGTCAAACGATGGTTCGATATTTGAATGCTACTAGAATTGTTAAAAAATGTAAGCTTCACCAACAAGCCACCAAAGATTAATGGATCGAGATGAGTTTTAGAGTAAGACGCTTTGTGATGTCATCATCACACTGTACTATAAATGTGCAGATTATGGCTCTAAATATCCATTGACATCGGGCGTGGTGTAGAGTCCATCGCTCCCTAGTTGTTAGAGATTAAAACTAGCCATGTATGTGTGGGTTTATGTACCGTCTTACCTGGTTGATGTCTGTGGAGCTGTTCGATTAATATTTTATCTTATGGTCTTTTTGTAAATGAAGACATTTTATTTCGATATAACCCCGTGTTAGATGCGGCCTTGTGGTCTCCCTTACTTTGCCGGGTAAGCAAAAAAACATTCATCCACAGAAACCTGTCGCCACGTCGACTCCATCCGACTGTGGTAATGAATGATGCGTTCATGTAGGATTAGAGGGGTACTAGTACTAGGAATGTGTCAGAAAAATAGAACCCGTGAAATTGTAATTAGTCACAAGACATTAACGTTTTTCGGATTTGATGAAAATGTAACCTCTCTGAAATTTAATCCACAGAAACGTCACCACTAAAATTACGTAAATTCGCTTTGCTTATTAAGCCCACGATGTAAATACGTTGTAATTGCCCCACGCGACACCAAACGTCAACTTGCATGGCTGATAGATAGATAGATAGATAGATTGATAGACCTAACATGGAAAACTGGACCCGTGTATTGCTGCCTGCATCTATATTTACTTATTGCTTTTACTTATTTGCTTTTACAGACCATATATTGACTTGTAGTAAAGGAGCATAATAGGTCCCCTTTAAACTAAAATGTGACTATTCCAATATACCTCTTCAGTGAACATGCTTTCTTCTCTCTTATTTCCAAAGTCGTGTTTATCATTTCCACGGAGCGCTGTGAGGAAACCATAAAGCCACCCGGTTGTCTTTACAACAGCGGCGCAAAAGCTGTTTATTGCCCCTTTAATGAATGAAAAAAATTACAATATTGAGACTCAGAGGTTTCTGTCGTTTTCCTCCGTGTTGCTCTCTTTTTGTTTCAGTCAAGTTTCTCTCTCACTTTTACTCCCAGCTGTCTTGGCCTGTGTATTTTGGGTGCTCCCCTCTAATCCTCTCTATTTAAATATAGTAGCTGCTGCTCACCCACTTCTGCACCCACCACCCCCATCTATTCTGTAGTTATAGTTCCACTTTAGTCCTGTTAAGCGGCTAGTTTTCCATTCCTCTGAGAGAGAAGAGAGGGAAGAAAGAGGGAGGTTAGCCGACCAGGTTAGTGATGAACGTAGAGAATCTGGAGAATCTCACATGAAAAGACAATAGGCATAACAGACAATAGGGATAATCAATCATAAAGACATATCAACCAGCCATCATGTCTAGTCTTGTATCACTAGATATTTCACCTAACTCTACCTAAAGCTAAACCATATGCAATTTTGTCTTTGTACTCCGCCCTCTAGTGGACAACTTCATCAACTATACTGTTTCTCAGCAGGACCAGAGCGCGTACCCTGCGGCACCTCACGGCTCAGGCCCGGCCAGCGCCATGGCTAACATGCAGGGGGGCAACGCTTTGACGGGTAACCACGCCAACGCTGCCTACATGAGCAGCCAGGCAGCTGTAGCTGCAGCTCTGAAACAACAGCATCAGCAACAGCATCAACAACAGCACCAGCAACAGCATCAACATCAGCAACAACAACAACAACAACAACAACAACAACATCATCAGCAGATGCTGGAGCAGCAGAAGCAATACCTGCTGGGGCAGAGGCAGATGATGGTTGAACAGGTACGGACCCAGGCTGGTTCCCAAACCGTGGTCTGATGGGCACTGTTGGGACAAAGTATGCGTATTCATTACCAAATTAGGAGTGTAAATAACCTCATAATGCAGAATTCTGAAGTTAAAGACAACAAATAGTTGAGATTTGGTTAGTCGGCATGTTATGCCACTATCATCATATGTGCTTATTATCCTATTATTATCACATAGGTCTTCTGCAACTACCTGTTCAGAAGAGCTATCTAGCTTTTGATATTGAACATAAATTTGTGTTCAGCTCTCCTAGTTGATATTCAGTTTATTGCAGCATCTCTAACATTGGCTCAAATTCCCGTTAAATTTGGATGGAAACATGTGGTTGGATTTTACTCAATGATTGTGGTGTGCTCAGACTATTGCGATCTGGTGGTTATGCAGTAACTGTGACAGCTTTTACTCAAGTAACTTCAGCATTTAGTAACATTCAAGATAAAAAAAAAAAAAGTGTCATTTTAATTTGCCTCTATTGGTTAAGCTGTAAGTGTTTATCTAGTTTTGGGTTCAATAGCTTCATCTCAGACCCAAACTGATTGTGGCGCTTGTAAAACCATAATTGTCAGTAAACTCTATGGTGTTAGACAGGGCGGCCCCTCGCATTAAAGGTATAGATCTTAATTTAATGAGTATGTATGTACAGATGCATTATGTTTTTGGGTGCTGCATCTCTGATGCCATAGCAATTTTGAGGTTATATTATATGCCAAACAAGTGTTGCTACCAAATCAGAGATGGGATAACCGGTCACGTGACCTGTCCTCAGTCCAAACTGTTTGAAACAATAAGGAAGGTTTGTAAAGTACTGTCAGGACCGCAAAGCAATCCCTTATCTAAAGATTCTGTAAAGAATATACATACAGTACTTACGTTGGCAGTACAGTTGGGAACTGGCTTTAACAGTGATAGTAGAAAAGTGGAGGCCAAGATAACAGTGAATCCAGCAGTAAATGTTATTTAATCCTCAGCTTCAAAGTTGGTGTGTCAGTAACCCATGGCCCATTTTTTCATACGTAGCAAATTGTCCCCTTTAAAGTTCCCTGTGTATGACCTTCCTGGCCTCTAACCTGTCAATGTTATTCATCGCTCCCCATCTTAATTCTGTTCACCCTCTGGGAGTTTTTGTCTTCCACACTAGAGGGAGCTGCTTCCTCACATGTTTGAAATGATTGGAACTGAAGTGTTGAACTGCATCATCACGTTAAGCTGGACTCACTTTGAAGTTAGGATAAGAAAAAAAAAAAAACTTACGTCTTTTTTTTTCTTACTCCTTGACCCTTCCACCTCTCTATCTGTCCGCCTTCCATTCTAACCTTCTAATCAGGAGAAACAGCGCCAGCAGCAGGACCAACAGCTCCAGAGACATTTGACGCGGCCCCCTCCTCAGTACCAGGACCAGACGGGCCAGACAGCCGGTCAGAACCCCTTCCAGCAGCAGGTCAACCAGTTCACAGGTAATACGGATCTTCCACATTTTACATCCTGAGAATCCTGAAGTGAAGGTATGAGGCGATGCCAAGTACCAATCTTATTATAGCAGATATAACAATGACATTAGACTTTTGTAGCAGACATTTTACATGATTCTGAGTGTCAAAGGGGACAAAATTATGCCACCTTTCTTTAACTGACATATTCTTCCCAGCAACCTATTGTAGCCTGGTGTCAGACTTCCCGATCCTGTCGCTGGTTTTGGCATCACTGCCTGGCTGGTCAGAAATAAGAGCACCGATGGTGCGGGTGACCTCTGTATAATCTTCTCCTTCCTTTGTATCTGGAAATATTCCTCGCCAACGAACATAAAAACCCTTTCTTATCCTAAGTCCCAACCCATAACCAAACACCGCCGGCCATAAACAAACCCAGACTCACCGTTCTGGTTAGGGAGGAGGGTGGGCGCTGAAAGAAAGTAAAGACTGTTGAGGTCAGGGAGCGGGCGGCCTTACCACTGGTTTATGGACCTGCTTGTCCTGACGTCTGGGACAAGCAGTTTATTGTTGGTAGGTAGTTTTAATAATCAGACCACATTAAAATTTGTACATATAGCTTATTTGACTGGCAAACTAGAGAGATGTCTCTCTCTGCGAACATCTATCTGAGCCGGTTTTGTTCTTTGAAACTTCAAAGTTCCAGGAACAATATCTTTGACATTACGATAATATATACATATGCTTGTGTATCTCCATCAGTCACCTGCTGACACTGTGGTCTCGTGCTGGTAGAAATTATCCAATAGACCATGTAACGTGACACCGTTGTATTGCGCTCCTGTTTCATGTTTTATTTTTGGTGTCTAAATAAAACTGTAAATACCGTATTTCCTCAAATATCAATTGGTAGTCAAATAAAAACAGGCCCTCTTATCAATTCTGGGGGAGTGGTCTACACGAACATATAAAAGCATGCCTCAAATACAGACTGGGGGAAAACTGATCGGAGCTGCGGTGCTGTTCTGGTGCGGAGCTCGGCTCCCAAAACAAATAATAACAATGTGTTTTTATTGTAGATGTATTTAATTTACTCTGTTTCCTACTGCTGCATCGCAGATCACTCCTTGGGACAAATGCCCTGCTCTGAGGGCTCTCGCTCTCTAGCGGTCCAAGTGGGAAGTGGTGTGTTCACGGCAAACTCAGAAAACTGTAATTCAGCCGTCTGCTACCACCGAGACTTTGAGGGTAGCTACTAGCTCTTCTTCACCGTACATCTGGTTGCATGGCACCCACACAGAAGTTTGATTTAAAATTCATACCTAAATATGATCAATTATACTGATTAAACAGAGGGAATTAGATATAAAAGCCTGCCTCTAAAGCCCCTTTCCCACATGGAATCCATAACATTGCTGGATAAAAAATATCCAGAAAGGCAGTAAGGTAGTCATTCACACAAAGCCTCCTTTACGGAAAAGTTTTGTATAGAGTCTGTTCCCACTTGACTGTTCAGGATACATTACGTCATGCTCGTGAGAGGTGTCTAATATCACATGAGACGAGGCAATAGAATTGTTTTTTAGACCAGCGTTTGGCACCTTGTCTCCCTGCCCCGCGGACTCTTCCCTCCACTGACTGGAGGGGACAGATGCAATAACTCTAACCAAAAGTTATTAGATCAGTTTGATCATTTTCAACCTGTCCTACACTCTCTGCCTCCTGAGAATGAACGTTCTCCACCCGCCTGCTCCCTCCCCAGCTCTGTGCTGCAGTGCGACCTTGGCGAAGCGCTTGTGCCCAATGTCTCCGCTCGGTTGTACAGCACCCTTAACGATTAAAGACACGTTTATTATCTGAGTTACATTTTTAAGAAGAAAAATAATTAAATTTAAGAATATAAAGACCTGTCTCCATAGAGACTGGATGTGTTTTAGTTTCTCGTCTTTGCAGCCAAGCTCTGTGGTTCAGATCTGACTTGGCATTTTTCCAAATGTTTTTTATTCTTCCCAAAAACAAATCATCTTTTAAATATTTGTACAAAATACATATATGTAAAAACCTACTATTTGTGCTTTATTTAGATTCGGGCTCCACCCCTCCTTTACGGAAATGTTACTGTTTACATTTCCACATACTTCCATCCACAGCCGTCCCGGCAATTTGCCGGAAATTATACTCCTTCAAGAGTGGTTCAATTTTATGGAACGACTTTTAGGGAATATCGAGACTGGCTCCCTTTCCTCCCTTTCCCCAATACAGAACATTGCCGTTAGATTTTCAGCTTTCAGAGCAAGTGGGAAAGGGGCTCAATATAAGCCTGCCTCCAGTAAAGACCTGGTACCCTCTGCAGTTGAGGTAAACAAAGGCCTCGGTCACTATTTGAGGAAATACGGTAAATCAATTACCAAATGTGATTATCAATCCATGTCTAAAATAAAGATAGATAACGGTGGGATGCTAAATGATGACATTTATTGAAGCAAGTCGCCAGTAGTACGCTTCCTGTGCTGATCTACCATGCAGCCCCAATACTTTGTTTATTACCATACCATGTCCTTTTTCTTTCCCAGCTTCATCTCAGGCAATGGGCAGTGTCACCACCATGGGAGCCCCCCCCCCTGGGCCGCAGCGCATGTTCCCACAGAACCAGGGCATGATGGGAATGAACATGGTTCAGGGAAGTGGGCCGTCCGGCGGTGTAGCTCCAGCAGCCGGCGCCAGCCAGGCCGATCTGAACCTTCCTTCTTGTGGGGGGGCACTGGATGTCCAGCAGGTCCTGTACAACAACATTAACATGCACCCGTCCCACACCAGCCACCCCTCACAGCAGGGGGGCGTCCAGAGACAGCCGCTCGGCCCCATGAGCGCCACCTACAGGCACAGCTTGCTGGCCCAGCAGCACCTGAAGGGCCAGCCCAATGCAGCCCTGCTCAAGCAGCAGCAATTGGCTCCCCGGTTGCCTGGCAACCTGACGAACACTATGGGTGTCAACATGCCAACTGCCCACCCCGGGGGGCTGCAGAGCACCCAGAGCCAGGCCTGGCAGCAGCATCAGGGCTTGCAGCCTCCCTCCAGTAACGGTGGAATGCCCCCTGCCTTCCCCAATCCCCCTAATCCTTTCCAAATGCAGCAGCCCCGCATGCCCAAGATGGCACCAGGCGCAGCGCCATTCGGCACCAACCCTGGCGGCCGTCCTCTGGGTGGGATGAACCCGGGGCAGCAGATGATGCAGGCCAACATGGCCAATCCCCAGACCCTGGGTCAGACATTGGCCAACCAGCAGCAGACGCAGCAACAGCAGGCTGTCCAGAACCAGGCCATGATTCCAGACCTGGGGGGGTTCGGTGGGCAGTCTCAGGGCAATGGACGCCAAACGCTGCAGTGTAACCAAGTTTACCAAGTCAGTCGAACTGTCAGTCAACAGCAACAACAGCAGCAGCAACAGCTGTCGTTTGGCTATGGCGCGGCATCGGGAAGCGGTGGACTACCCAGCTTCCCCGGGGAGAGCGACTTGGTGGACTCTCTGCTAAAGGGCCAGAGCACCCAGGAGTGGATGGACGATCTGGACGAGCTGCTGGCCAGCCACCACTGAGCAGCTCGGCCAGGGACAAAGTGGTACAGCTCTGTGATGTGAATGAGGATTTGAGGGAGTTCTGCAATGTCAGATTTTTGAAGGGCTTTTCGCCAGGCTTAATCCAGGCACTGTGCAGATGTGTGGCTACAGGGCCCCGACGCCCCTGATGTAACTGAGACTTTTATCCGTTGACCCACCGGACAAAATTGGTCGGTAAAATAGCGTGAGGTGAATCAACCACTGTCCCCTGTTACCCCCGGGGAGTAATACAGTTCTTTATCTGTCAAGAAAGTTATTGAGAAACCTCAAGACAACAGCAAATCCATTGCAATGCAATGAAGCAATAGAAATTTAAAAAAAAAGGGCGGTTGGAAGATGAGGTGCCGTTTAGGTTCCAGAAATTAACCAAAAGATGATGATGCTGTTTAAATTCCCTGAGAACTGGTGTGTGAAACCAGTGTGCATCTCCTAAACGGTGAGATTCCACTAAATAGAGTCCTTGTTAAAGGAAACCGGAGTGATTTGCATCATAATCCTACAAATCTATTGAATAATACATTTTTAACTTCAACCGGTTCTCGTGTACCGAGGCATTTGTGCTTGCCGAATAATGTCGCAGAATCTATTATCTCAATACTGGATACATTTAAAAAGGTTCCGATGCTAATCACTTGGGTTGACTCCAAATGTTAGAAAAATAAGGTTTATGTAAAAAAGTAACTGATTCCTGCAGGGAAAACCTTTTACGGTCTCCTTTAGGGGGACTGATGTTCAGCCTTGCTTCTAGGGCCTCGGTGTCCTGTCAAAGGGTGCTGTAGTGGTTTTCTGCCACCATGCTACCCATGAGCAAGGCACTGCCATCCTAGCGGTTAATCCAGCCCCATGTTGGAGAGACTTGGTTAAAAGCGAAACAGTTTATAATAGAATAGACTGTTCCCAGAGTGGAGGCTTTGTGATGACACAGGAACTAGAATAAGACTACTGAAATAACAGCTCTGTCCCAGACCCCACGCACACTGCGTTTCAGTGCCACCTAGCGCTGGGAGGCTGGAAGGTGCACAGCTGTGTTGATGTCCTCGTATTTGTTATGAGAAAATTAGTTGTCAGTCCATTGGCTTTAGAAGAAGGCAATTGTGTATTTCTACACAGACGTGAAGAGTGCCACTTACCAAAATGTTTTTATTTTAATTTTTTCCTTCAATGACAACTTTTTTTATTACGATAGTTTGAATAGTCTTGTGCTCTTATAATGCAAGCAAAGCTGACGACACACACACACACACACACACACACTCCCTTTTTAAGGCCCTGGTCACGCTGCCGCAGACCTGTTTTTGACTTCGAAGGACAAAGGTCAACACGGCAAAAGCCGCTTTGCCATTGGTCAACTCTAGCATTATCTTAGGTTTAGCTTCATCAAAGTTGAACTCGATGCAAAACACTTACACATTTCACTACTGGAAGAATTATGTTGCGATTGCAATGAATTTATTAATATGCATTGATTTTTAGCGTAAACAAAACACGGTGTGATCCTAAGCCCCCCTCCCCAGCCTGCTTAGTTTGGTTTTGTTGCCCTAAATGCAAATTATGTTGCACAGTTTACCAGTTATGCTTCAGTAGCTTCCTGTACTGATACAAAGATACAGACATACAATGGTGCCATTGTAATGTAGTCTGCGGGCGGTTGCAGCTCATGTTCAGCTGTGAACTAAAATGGTTTCCTTTTAAAGCTGCATTTGTTTGTTTCAGTGTTTGACTTTTATTTATTTTTTTTCCAAATTGTTTTTATTGGGTTTACTTTTTTCAAAACTCCAAATGAATCTTGGCCACACTGATAGTGCAGTCGTTCTGTAAGAAAGTAAAAAATGTTAACTCCAGAATGCATAGGATGTGTAAAAGAAATGACCTGGATGATTGTTTTCTTGCTTTATTTTTCAAACCGCAATATTTTAAATCCATCAAATTCGTGACGTTTTTGATTATTTGAACTCATCGTTTCTCATTTAGCTTAATTAAATATTAATTAATGAAATAATATTTGCAACTTAAAAACAAAACTTGTAAGCTGGGTCATTTCTCACACAGCTTATGCATTCTCCAGATGAAGCTGCAGTAAGTTAACAAAAGCTGAAACAAATCTTCACTGATAGTACTGTAATTCTGATAAAGAAGATCTTGTGTGGCCAGGGCTTTCAACCAATCACAAGCTCTGGAGCAGGAGGGGCGGGGCTCATGATGTTGTCAATCACTGGTGTGCACGTCGGCTCTTTCTTGCAAGAGCCTTTACGTTTTGTTTTTTTCTACCAAAGCTCCCATCATGGCGGGACGGCTCCGGTCAAAGCCACGCTTGGTCAATTTGAGGGTGAACAACACATAGAGGAAGTAAAACAGTTTTGTCAAACAAAATACCCCCGATGGGTCTCAACGATCAGATCAAGGTGATCGTTGCATCAATGCACCCGCACGGTTGAAATGGTCCTTATTCCTGAGAATCCAATCACGTGGATTCATTTTGTCGTCAGAGTGGTGAACCGAGATTCAGTCCAGTAAGCGCACCAGAAAATGAAAAACTCGTCACGCTAACCGTGTTCTGCCGAACCCCTTAATGTCACCTTGCTCTGATCCGTTTTTGGCAATTCTTGTGGTAAGAGTATCGCATTACTATGCAAGTAAGAATATCCTTTAGCATTGTAAACCGGTCCTCACTGGGGTGGTGTGTACAGGAATCTGAATTCTCTACTGCTGAGCCCAGTGGTGAGCTGTTCCTTCCTGAGCGTCAGAGTAGGGACTGGATCTGTGGGACACTACGGGTGCCGTGCAGGGACACACTTCTCTTCGACCCACTGAAAGAGTTTCTCACTTCCTGTTCCCAAGTGAGAAACCAGCTCAATCGGCCTGCTGTACCGCCTGTGGAGGTGGCTCACAAACGAGGAGCGTATGCATATATATATTTTTAATTATTATTTTGAAGATCTTTAGTATATTTTAAATAATGCATTAATGCTTAAATACGGCGTGGGGCTGGTTTCATATTTTCTTCCAAATCCATAGCTGCCAATCTCCTGCCCTGTCTGCGTTTACCAGGTAGGCTGTTCTGGTGAAACGCTTGTGAATGGGGATCTGTGTAAATGTCTCTAAATCTATTTTTTTGTATGTATGCCTTTCCTAATGTTCTGGAGAAGATAGATGTTATTTTTATATATTGTGGCGGAGTTTTGTAAGTATTTTATACTTTTGATATGGTTCTCTGTAAGACAAGAGTATTATGTAAATATAGTTTATAGAAACTGGCTTGGTCTCGTGTGTGTGTGTGTGTGTGTGTGTGTGTGTGTGCGTGCGCGCGCGCTATTGCACATTGGCGTGTCTGTTTATATGCATGTTTTTTGTGAATAAGACATTCTGGACATCTCTTCTCGTACTTTCAAGACCAACATACCATCATGCGGAGGTCCTCTTTTTATTCTTTACGTCTGGTGAAAGGAAAGTGCCTGCAGCACATTTCAAACAAAGGTTATTCATAGTGCTCTACATAAGACCTAAAGGCATTTAGTCAAAGCAAATGCACTAAATATCAAATATGTTAAATTGGTTGTTATTTGTAGGTTGTAAATTTTAATCAGGATCGGCATGAGCACCCATCGGTGGAAGAAAGTTCCTTTGTTGTATTATAGCCTCGATTATATCAGGACACTGGATACGACAAATACTTTTCTCTTTTCATACTTTAAAACCCTCTGAGGTCGACAATCGCGCCTGGTTTATAAATAGCACACCCCCGCAGCAAAAAAAAAAAAAAAAAAAAGCCACAAAGCTTAGAATCGCGACTTTCCGACTCTCCGTTTCAGAATAATATAATTTAATTTAGGTTCGATTTGCCATTAGGTTAGACCTTGCATTTGTTCTCTCTACCTGTCCTTCTAAACCAACACCTATTTATCATGCCAATATGCGGCTCCTGAATCCACATCCTTTCGATTTAGCGTTGATGCTGCTTTGCTTAATGACGTGCGTCCCGCTGTGATGCGGTCGCGACCCCGCGCCAGTGTGACGTGTGGACGGATTCCATAAATCCTTACGTCCTGATACTGAGGAAGAAAGACAGCATTTTGAATCGAGAATTGACCCAGCTGAGGACCCAATACCGGACGATGAGTAAGTAAGTTCAAATTTTCATTTGCCTTGAACGTGATTGTTGGTTCTAGCGGTATTCTTCTCACTTAAAACCATTTTTTGCAGTTTTCGTATATAGTTTGTGTGATGTTTTCAATAAATCTTTCAGAACTAAAAACATTTCTTGCATTGCCCCACTCCCACTAGCCTACAGCCTCGTTCCTTTATCTGGGAGTCTAACAGAGAGAGGGCCCCGCCTGCTGCAGATCCACACCACAAATTTTCAGGTCGTTTCACACGCAACAACTGAAATAAAGTTGTGAGCAGTTGTGATAAAACCTTGTTTTTACCTGTTTAGACATCAGATTTGATCAACTATTTTGACTTCATTATATACCCAAGACCTTGAACAACTTTTGTATTGAAAAAACAGTTTTTCACTATGTTCTAGTGTGTGCTATGAAAACATTTCTGGCGGCAACAGAAAATACAAAAACATACTCTTTATATCTTGTGTGTTTAAGAGCTATCTAAAAGCCGCATATTGATACTGACCAAACTATGTAGCTGTGATTTTCCTTCATATAGATATATCAACCACTCTGGAGTTAGTGTGTTCAGTCGATTATATTTAGATAAATATCAGACCGCACCAAAATCACAACGCTTCTCTGGATTCAGCAGGGACTCCAGAGGGTAAAGAACATTCAAGAGATTCAAATTCTGAAAATTGAGTTGGATAGAAATGTCAACGTGGTACTTTGGGTCTAGTTCAGATCAAGAGCAACACGCTCCAGAAGCAACCATATCCGGCGAGTGTGGCGTAACGCCCAGAACCACATGTAGTCTTTTTACCTGATACAAACCACTCCCCCACCCAGTGACTGTCGACGAGGAGGTGGAGTGTGTGTGCTCGGAAACCATAGATTATAAATCATTGCAACTGCTCTCTGTCCCACACGGCCCCCATGGAGCAGGCGGCTGACCTGGCGGCGGTGACCATCTTGGCCGTGCTTGAACAGGGTAAGACTTGTCCGGGGGGAGGAAAATGAACTGCTAGTGGATTAGGGACGCATATGGGGATCGGTGCAAAGTATGTAGGTGTGATATCACCGCTGAGTTTTCTGACTTTGACTTTCGAGCGATAATTCCGGACCTGTTGCCTGCCGTGTACCATTCTGGAAGGAGGTGATCCCTGTTTAGCGTCCCTTCAAGGTCCTTTTTTTTTGGGGGGGGGGGCGGGTGAGTTTTTGTTTGCTTATTGTGTGAGGGATTTGCATTTTAAATCTACAGTCAAGCCTCCAGTTTATGTGGGGCTTTTAAAGCCCTCTTATAAATTGCTTCAAAGATATACTTGGCTAGAACTGATATTAAGATATGTTCTTTTTTTTTTAATCAATCCAATTGATGTTCAAATTCATTTGTAATGTGTAAAGCCATAGCAAATGTGACAAAATGACTTCTCCTTTGTGTGTGTGTGTGTGTGTGTGTGTGTGTGTGTGTGTGTGTGTGTGTGTGTGTGTGTGTGTGTGTGTGTGTGTGTGTGTGTGTGTGTAGCCTACTTCTTTCAGTGGGTGATTTATGCCAGGAGGAAGTACTCGGTGGCTCCACCTTCCACCTCCGGACCGGCAGCGTTTGAGAGGGTTTTCAGAGCCCAGTTAGTCAGATATTTCGTCGCCTACTTTGATTAAACAGAATATCATGCTAACGTACGGTTGGCGATATAACGTTGACTGAAACGCAGGATTATATACACAATGTCTGCGTTTCTATGCATAACCCTTCCAACCCACTCTGTGTGCGTAGAGCCAACTGTTCCGAATACTTCCCCATCTTCATCGCTGTCCTGTGGGTGGCTGGACTCTTCTTCCACCACGGTAGAAGCCTGACATCCACTGATGACAAAACCCCCCCCAAAAAAGCACTTTATATTAGTTATCAGTATGTATTTGATTAAAGTTGTTATTCATCGCTGTGGCACATTGCGTCGTTTGTTTCTTCCTCAGGCCTCTCGTGTTTCTGTGGCCTCCTCTATCTGTACGGACGGTACCGTTACTTCAAGGCGTACACCCAGACTCCATTGGGACGGTACGACCACCTACCAGCTCACCTATCCACCCACTTACCTACCCACTTGCCCACCCACTTATCCAGCTACTTATCCACCCACTTACCTACCCATCTACCTGCTTACCCACCCACTTACCTACCCATCTACCTGCTTACCCACCAACTTACCTACCCACCTACCTGCTTACCCACCCACTTACCTACCCACCTACCTGCTTACCCACCTCCTTATCCACCCACTTACCTACCCACCTACCTGCTTACCCACCCACTTACCCAGCTACTTATCCAAGCACTTACCTACCCATCTACCTGCTTACCCACCCACCCACCCACCTACCTGCTTAGCCACCTCCTTATCCACCCACTTACCCACCCACCTACCTGCTTACCCACCCACTTACCCACCCACCTACCTGCTTACCCACCCACTTACCTACCCACCTACCTGCTTACCCACCCACCTACCTGCTTACCCACCTCCTTATCCACCCACTTACCTACCTGTTTACCCACCCACGTACCCAGCTACTTACCCACCCACTTACCCACCCACCTACCTGCTTACCCACCCACTTACCTACCCACCTACCTGCTTACCCATCCACCCACCTAACTGCTTACCCACCTACTTATCCACCCACTTACCTACCCACCTACCTGTTTACCCACCCACGTACCCAGCTACTTATCCAAGCACTTACCTACCCATCTACCTGCTTACTCACCTACTTATCCACCCACTTACCTGCCCACCTACATGCCCACTTACCTACTTACCCAACTTCTTACCCCCCCCCCCTTGCTTACTTACCTACTTATGTACCTACTTGCTTACTGTACTTATCGACCTACTTACCCACCTACTTACTTACGTATCAACCTGCCTGCTTACCCACCCACCTACCTACCTGTGAACTCACTTACCTACCCACCTGACATTCTGTCTTTCTCTCCACAGTTTAGCTCCTCTCTACTTCAGTGCTGTTTTTCTTTGGGCTCTAATCGGCCTCTCGCTGCTGGGCGTCCTGTGCTGTCTGGTTCGCTCTCACCTGGGCATAGACCTGGCTGTGCTGGTGGCCTCCTATCTGAGAGCGGACCCGATGGAGCCCAACAACGAGCTCTGAGCGGGAGGGTTGAGGTGAGGATGACCATTCCCAGGTCAAAGTATTTTGTCAGCGATGTCCATCCCCCAATATATTCTTGTTCACCCCCCTCCCTCCCCCTTCTGTGTCTGATAGAATCCCAAGAGAAGTATCGTCTGTTACAATACAGGAACGGGAAAAACAACTCGTCAAACTGCCTTGACAGCGCTCATGATGTTATTATTCACACATTCCTCTGTTTTCCACAGAGGTAAGTCACAGAAGTCGTGAAATGTGCCGCTTTATGCGCTGGCTTTGAATGTGTTTAAATAAAAAACAACCTGTTTGGCTGGCTGTTGCATTCTGTTATTGATGAAGAAAAATATGCTTTTTGTCTTGTTTTGAATTTGTCATTGACAGAGAAACCTTTATGTGAACCTACGTCATGATACATCACATCATTTACCAGACGCTTTTGTCCAAAGTTTAAAATTGTCAGACTGATTTCTCTTGGAAAACAATTTTAAAATGACTATTAGATACATGTAATTTATATTTAATTTATTTAAATATATATAACCGTTGAAGAAGCCAGTGGACTTGTAGTGAATGTCAAAGCTAATGCACAGTATAAATCTCTAACATTAAATGCACTGCTCTGGAACCCTTTTTATATATGAAATTAAATGTATATGCATGATACCGGTGTCCCTATATGTATCTATGTGAAGCTTTGCTCAGTTTTCTAGGCTGGGAAACAATAAATTATTATTATTATTATTATTAGCTATTTATAATCCTATTTTGATCCCTTGATGCCTATTGATATTGTTCCGGGAAAGTTCTCTGAATTTTTCAAAATCTAAAACTATTTGAAACAGAACGGCAGAACCTAACCACACGGTGACGTCTCATTAGAACCGGTATGTCACAAACACCTCGTGGTGGAAGTTTCATCCAAATCGATCCACAAATGGTGCAGAAATGAGTGGAAAAAACGACCAAATGTGATCGATAGCATAGACGCGGTGCAATGCATTTCACGGCAAAATATGTGCAAAGGCATCTGGAACACAAGGACAGAAGCTACCAACAGGGTTGAGGTGTCGTTTTAGCCAGTATGTCACAAGCATCTCGTGGTTTAAGTTTGATCTAAATCGATCCGCATACACAGGAGATATTAGTGAATAACTGAACAACTTTGACACCAAATATTCAGCTAGTCCTGCTTGACCGACACGTCACTGTTCATGAACAAAATGAACGAGATGAGATTCACAGTAAGATGCTTCATGACATCATCATACTATTTGCTATAAATGTACAGATTCTGATTCAGAATCTAGATTAAGACCGTGTCCAGTTTGTGGTTGTAGACTCGGTCGCTCTGTAGTGGTTAGAGATTACAAACTCTCGGTTGAAGTGTATATTTATGTACCTTCTTAACTGGAAGATGTCTGGATCTGTTCGATTGATATTTTATCTCTTTGGTCCCCATTACTTTGCTGGATACATGAAAAATACGAAAAATTGTAGTCCACAAAAACTAGTGACCCCATCGAGTCCACTGAAATGTGTAACTGAATGATGGGTTCAAGATCCAGCGAGCCGTCATATGGTAATCACTCACAGGAATACCACAAACCTTTTGGTAGTTCATGGAAACCAACTTTCTGTAAATGTAATCCAAGGAGAGAAGTCCCCACTCAAGTGAGGTAAGTTTGATTACTATCATAAATCTCTTTAAATGCGTAAACTTCTGCGGTGTGGCGATGGTGTGATTTGAGCGACCACACCTGTCCTGGGTCTAGGTAATTGGGGCCCCGGATCAGTGTGGCTGTGCACCTGTTGCTCGTTGATTGGTCTGACAGGCAACAGGTAAAACCCCCATCCCCACGCTCACACAGGCAGGAGCCCTTGTCACACTGGCAGTTCCGCCTGCCACACGCCACCCAAGTGGTGTTTTCAGGGCCCTCCAGCACAGAGACGCAGACCATGGGGTTGCCAACACACCAGTTTATTGTAGAGAGGGGGCTCGGTGGAACCAGCCCTGAGCAGATGGACAGCATGTCATGACAAGGGCTCTCCTGTGTGTGTGTGTGTGTGTGGGGATGGGCTTTTTTACCTGTTACTTGTTAGACCAATCAACGAGCAACAGGTGTAAAGCCACTCTGATCCTAGGCCCCAATTACCTAGACCCAGGACAGGTGTGGCTGCTCAAACCACACCCTCCCCACACCACAACCCACGTAAATATGTCATCATTGACGCACACGAGACCCAACGTCACTGACCATCACTGAGACTGCACATGTACTTACACAGAACAAGGTGAGTGATAACAGTGAAAAGATTTTGTTCAAAGTAAAAAATAAAATACTCTTTTGTTTTTTTAACAAACCTAATGTATAAACATTTTCCTCCACCTGAACATAACAAACTTTAATGAAAAGGCAGAAAGCGTTTGTGATATTGACAAATGCTAATGCCAAATTTATGTCGTACTTCCATTAAATGTTGTCTACATTAAAATACAGACATGTCATCTATTAAACTGAATTTTACAATTGCAGATTAACAGAAAAAAATACAATGAAGTAGTCATTACCACTAACATTTATTATATTTATAAAATAAAATGTTTTTTTTTTGTTATACAAAGTAATTACAAAGTTTGTTATTGTTCCAGATGCAGAAAAATAGTCGAAAATCAAAGACAATAAAGGAGCATTTGTCCTAAAATCCGGTCCTCTGGCACCAACATTAAAGAAAATTAAAGTTTTATGGACTAGTAAATTATGATTACTGTAACACCTACCTAAAACGAATAAACTGGACCCTGTGTATTGCTGCCTGCAGCTATATATTTATCATTAGTTATTAGTATTAGTAGTAGTAATCAGAACGGTGATCAAAATTTAATGAGGTTTGTACGATGCTGGTGTTAGACACCATTATGTCCACAAGAGGGAGCTGGCCACTTGTTTTCAAGAGCAATGTTTTGTATGGATTTCATTTCTTAATCTTGTCTTTAATATTAGAAGAAGAAGAATCTTTAATTGTCACACAGCACACCACACTACAACACATGCACGCACACACACACGCACATGCACATGCTTTGGATGGCGGCCGGTGAAATGGTTCCTCTGCGTTTAACCCATCCTGGCTTGTCCTTCCTCCGGGGCCACAGCCAGGAGCAGTGGGCAGCATTCGTGGACGCGCCCGGGGACCAGGTGACGAGTGTCCATCGCTGGTCAGACGATGATGGGTGCATGTTTTTGGTGGGGGTCCTTACTGACGTGAGGTGGAGCAAACCCCATGTGAACACGGGGAGAACATGCAAACTCCACACAGAAAGGCTCCTATTTGGGAGATAACCCACCGGAGCACGGTGTTAACAGGGTAACCGGCCGATTGCACCAAATCACTTCCTGTTTGATGTCCGACCCCAACTGGCCCACAGCTGTCTGTCTCTCTCTGACACACACACACACACACACACACACACACACACACACACACACACGAACTTTTAGAATTAGAATATTGTAACAATGTGGAATTTTCTATTCGTAAAGAAAAGCCCTTGCTTATAGTCTAACTTAAAATGTAAATAGTTATTTCATTTCGGCTTTGATTTTGGTACCTTTTTTTTCTTTGCACCAAGCTATAAATGGCTAAACACATTTTGAAGTTTTATTTTATTGTTATAATAGAAGTTGTAATTTTAATATTGGCAGACTCAGGGCTTTGCTCCACGCTGCCCCTTGTGGGTAAAGATGGTACCTACCACTTTGAAAAGTGATCATGTGGAGTTATCCATGTTTGTGAGAACTCACTGAACACTGATTGTACTGTTCTGAAGCACTTCTGGTCTGTATCTTTGTAATGCTCGTAAAGACCCATGAGGGGAAATACCTATGGATCCAAGTTGAAAGAAAAAAGGTCTCATTTTCCGAATCCGTTGTTTCGCCAAGGTTTCGATCTTCCTCGGAAGATCGAGCGCAGCAGGGAAATCCAGTCGTCACGGAAACACATTGAAACCTATGAGGGGAATTCCCCACGTGGCCTTGCCCCCAGCCAGGAGCCATCTTGGTGTGATTTCATTGTGACGTCGCAACTCTCCCCCCTATAAAGCTGAGCGTTGGAGTGTTGGGAGTAGCTGCCGTCGGTGTACGCCAAAGAGGAAGGCGCACGTATGGACGGACACACACACACACACACGCACGAGCACGCACGCACACACACACACACACACACGCACAAGCACGCACCCACGCACACACACAGCAGGAATTGTCTGATTTCTCATCTTACAATGATAGCCCCAAAGATTTGGCAGGCTTTTACTTGGTGGAACGTTTTGGCAAGAGGTTTATGCGCCAAAAAATTGCCCAAGAGGTTTCTATGGGAAAACACAATATGGCAGAGTATCAATCCATTAGCAGAAACCAAGTTGTCATTGAAAAACAATTATTTAGCAACTCTTAAAAGGGGATCGCTACACATTATTTGCATTAAAATAGCCCAAACTATCCCCCTTTCAGATGGCGTAGGTGGAACTCCAAATAAGGGCATATGTATATACACGTCACAGTCAGGGGAGGTGGAACTCCAAATAAGGGCATGTACGTCACAACAAGGGGAGGTGGAAATCTAAATAAGGGCATGAAGTGACAACCTGGGGAGGTGGAACTCCAAATAAGGGCATATAAGTCACAACCAGGGGAAGTGAAAACCAAATAAGGGCATATACATCTCAGCCAGGGAAGGTGGAACTCCAAATAAGGGCATATACGTCCCAGCCAGGGGAGGTGGAATTACAAATAAGGGCGTATACGGGGAGGAGGAAAGCCAAATAAGGTCATATACATCTCAGCCAGGGAAGGTGGAACTCCAAATAAGGGCATATACGTCACAGCCAGGGGATGTCATGACACTAGTGTCTGATATAGCTCATATACCTGGAAGCAAATAAACAAGTGTAAATGGACGCCACAAGGTGTGCCGTTGAATGGAATTGAGATTGTCATGCAGCCTCTCGACCCTGATCGCCCTGTTCTCCGATGCAGAGAAGTGTAGGAATTGGTTCTATGTTCCACAGAGCAACTCGGGTGGTATAGTTATGGCTGTTTTAATGCTGAAAATGGGTGGTATTTCCACTTTAATAAACTTCTATAAGGTTCTTCATACTAAATAAAAAGTAATATACACGATAAAAACGAATGGACAGCGGTTATGGCTTCAACACGTAAGTATTCTATTGTTGCTCTTTAAATGTCTGCAACCATTTTGTCGCAGTAGGTCGGTTTGGATTTGGCCATGCCTGTCCCCCAAATCATCAGGCGCAAGGATGGCATATCGACGGCCTTCAACCCCAAACCGACCCCTGCACGCAAGAAGACTTTCGTGTCCCCCCTCAACCACCTGGACCGCAGCGCCTGGGAGCCAGAGTCCGGGCTGGACTGGGCAGCGCCCCCCAGGCTCAACGTGGGGGCCCGCAGCCTGTGCTTCAAGGGCGGGCAGTGGGTGATGGACAAGGTGGTGGAACGGTCTCGCCTGGAGGATCTGATGGCGCAGAACAAGAGGCTGAAGGAGGAGAACAAGCTGCTGAAGGTGACCGTGGAGGTCCTGCTGGACATGATGACCGACATGAAGTTAAAGTCCCAGTGCGGCGAGGGAGAGCGCGGCGCGGAGTGTGACGGGACGCCGGAATCCCGGACGGAGGCGGCGTCCTGAAGGAGGGAAAAAAAAATAAAGCTCCTGCAAAAGCAAATTCCTTGTTTGTGCCGTCTGTATTTATTTTATTTTTTTTGGTGCCGGCGTGATGGTTGTCATGGCTGCGTCTTATATCCCATTTCTCTTTGTTGTCGTGTAGATCTCTGGGTATTGGTTTTTAACGCAAGTACAGCACAAATATCCTCACATGTGGCCTCAACTCAGAGAGCGTGTGTGTGTGTGTGTGTGTGTGTGTGTGCGTGTGTCTGGTGGCCACATGCTGTTGGTGTTCTGTTCCCTGAACTCTGGGTAACCAGCCGATTGCACCAAATCACTTCCTGCTTGAGGTTCGAGCCCAATTGGCCCACGGCTGTCTGTCTGTCTGTCTGTCTCTCTCTCTCGCTCTCTGCCACACACACACACACACACACACACACACACACACACACACACACACACACACACACACACACACACACACACACACACACACACACACACACACACACACACACACACACTTTTTCCATTTCTCGCCTCTTAGGAACCTATGATGAATTTATTCCCAGTTGACCTGAACTTTCATAATAAATGCATAATCCCATCATAATCACAATCATTTTTGATGTTTCTTTGGACGTTTTAATGTGCGACAATTGTGAATGTGTCTGATAAGAGGCGGATGAGCAGCTTTGGACTCGACTGAAAGTCACCCATCTTCATGAGGCGAGGGTCCGTTCAAACAAACATCAGTAAACATCCCAACAGGAAGCAGTAATGGCAGCTCATATCCTAATCCGGCTCCTCATAGTCGACAAAACAAAACATATTTATTCCCTTCTTCCAAAGGACAGGTTCACTAGTTTTCGACCTGGCCCTTATTTGTGGTCTCCAGTATAACGTATATCATAATATAACATGAACACCGTACAACTATATTGTGAGGTTCCTGTTGTGAGAAGGGAAATGTAATCTTTTTTAAGGCTTCATCGTTTGCCCCATTGCACTGCATTGAAGCCCCGAGAGAAGCTGCAGCGGAGTGGTAAGTCCCTGGATGGGGAAGCGGATCTGTCCTTCAAGCTGTCTATAAAACTCGGAGATTGTCCAGACGTTGGCTTCTATATTTACGGCATCGCCGCTCCACTTTCCAAACGTCTTCGTTATGAAGTCAGGTGGTAATGTTGACCCCTCTGTGTCAAACATCCGGGGGTTTTAACTGCGCTCGTCACGAGGCTGCAGTGAAACCGAATTATTTCGGCGCCTTCGTTTTTTTTAAAAGTTCCAGCTCCGCCAGACGCATCGAGGATCTGAAAGGCGGCGCTGGGTGCGTGGTTAAGCAGAGAGGGTGTCACTCAAGTTCCATCGCTCCAACGGGGGTGGAGCGGTTTCTGATCTTTATTCCCCCTCCTCGCGCGACTCCCACTCCCCGGCGGCACCTTGAGCGCTCCACACCAAACCGGAGGGACGAGCGTGTGACTGCGGCTATTTGACCCAGAATCCGTCAGCCGTCCGTCCCGCCTTGTGCCTCTTGGCCGGAAAATTCAATCAGAATCCCGCCTTTCATTTCGTTCCGTTCCATTCCATTCATTTTCATCTCCGTCCCGACGGGGACTTTGCGGGTTTGTGAGGAATGCGCGTGCCGTCGCCGGGCGCTAATGCCGTCAAACAGATAACAGAATGAGGACGAACGGAACGTGGCGCCTGACGCGCCCACTTCCACGTCGTGACTCTGCCGCTGTGGTATCTTAAAGTACTATCTTACCTTTTTTCCATTTCCCACTGCACCAAAACCCGCTAACATCCAGCATTTATCATCAGTGGGAAAGGAGAAACCCGGGTCTCAGTCTCGGGTCAGATGACCCTGAGATAGACCCGGGTTTTAATCGGCTCTGATGTGAGCACGACACCCGGGTCGACCCGCTCGTTTTGGCCCCTTTACCTGCGCGCGTTGGAGCTCCAGTCGTTGGTCCATAAATAGACGGGAATGTCTGTGTATCATCCCACCGTTTCATATTGATTTTCAATCCAAAATCGAAAATCAGACCTTATTGACCTTTTTTCCCCGCATGGGGGGCCGTGAAATGTTGGGAGTGTGGGGATCGCACCGCGGCGGAGAACCCCCACGCTCAGCGCCGGAGGGCCGGTGCTCCGTGCTGCTTCCACTCTCGTGTCGGGTCGTCCATGAACGATCCGATTGTTGCGTCGTTGTTGGTTTAAGTTGCCGTCTCCTCTACCGTTTTGTTCCCAATCACACTGGAACCAAGACACGCCCCTTTTCCGGCGTATTCGCAACGTCGAAGGTGGCGCACCAGAAAAAAACGTCATTTCTCCCAGCAATGGGAAAGGTGTCGATCGCCTTTTTTTCGCAGGTTAAACACGGTTTCAAAAATCCCAGGTAAACCCGCTAATGTTGGTGTTGAAAGCCCGGGATAAAGAACGGAGTGTGTGTTTATTTTATTTTAGATTTGTTTGATTTCCGTCTTTTCCAGATGTAAAAGAAATGAGCTTTTTCACCCGCAAACACCTAGAATCTTCCTGTATTTTTGCCCTTTCTGCCTGTGAAATAACGTTTTGTTTGTTTTTTTCTCCATAAGCCCAAAAATTGTTGAATTAATAATAAAAATAAATCATGTTTAGGAACTAAATATACTTTCATCATCACCAAAGTGTCATTTGGGGTTTTCTTTTTTTGGAGGTGGAGGGATAAATCATAGTTCCAAGGACACAATGGAGCCCGGCGTGGGCCTCACCTCGGCCCAGGAGAGCAGGAGGAGTGCAGGAAGGAAGGTGCCGTGGAGCGTTCATGATGGGATGTCGGCACCGCGGCCTCACACGGGGGCGGGGGGGGGGGGGGGTTAAGGGAGACACAATGGGAGCATGAGGCGGGGCCGCGGTGCGGCGGTTCAGCGGGTTAAAGGGCCACGTGCCATTGCTTTCCCAGCGGGTTTGAAGCCTTCATCCGCTCTGATGTGTTCTGAAAGCACCTGGACCACCGTGGCGCGTTGGCACAACAATGAGCCAAAGACACCGGGAGGAATAAACTAGTTCGATTTTGGCGACTCAAGATCAGCCCTGTGAAGGCCTTTGGAACGAGGGGAGTACATCAGGAGATGTTTGTGAAATATGGAAAGAATAACCAGGAATGAAAGACAGCATCGAAACGACCAGGGACAGAGTCTGAGACGACTTATCAGGACGGTTAAGAGTGTCCTGACGATGCCAATGTCCTTCTAATGCGGACGGGTGTTGAGGGGTGGTTTTAAAAACACACATACACACACACGCACACACACACACACACACACACACACACACACACACACACGCACACACACACATTCTTGTACTGGTATCAAAGTGAGGACCCACGTTTCTGTTGCACTCCTAAACCAAAATAGTCAATTTGGAGACCAGTCCTCACGGGTATCTTCTTTGTGTGTGTGTGTGTGTGTGTGTGTGTGTGTGTCTGTGTGTGTGTGGCTGAATAATTGGGGTCAGCGACAAAGGATGAGGAAGTCAGTAACTGTAAGGAGAAACTTCCCTCTCGGAGCTGGCTGTGTCTGTGTGTGTGTGTGTGTGTGTGTGTGTGTGTGTGTGTGTTTGTGTGTCATACAGTGTGTCTACTGTATACTTGTATACATTCTCTTATGTATTATGATAAAAGAAGATAACAAGATAGCACAACAATGTACTAAACTCAAACAGGTGAGTGTGCGTCCAAGAATGTTTGACCTCCTGTGTGTTGACTTCCTGCTCTTTATTTAGAAGAAGACTGTCCAACTGAAAAACAAACACACACCTTTATTATAGCAAAGTGTGTGTGTGTGTGTGTGAGAGCCAGACACAGGTTTTTAGTGGATATAAGACGCTTTGTGGGCGCGGGGACACATACACACATTATTATACTGGTATCAAAGTGAGGTCCAAGTACGTCAACCTTACAAGTACCTTGTAAGTGAAGAACATGTTCCTGGTGCACTTCTACATCAAAGAAATTGTCAATTCTGGGGCCGGTCCTCACAAGTACAGTATGGAAGAGAACACACACACACACACACACACACACACACACACACACACACACACACACACACACACACACACACACACACACACACACACACACACACATTAGAAGGCCTTGGTGGTCTCTGCAGGACTGGGGTCCAGGACGGTGTGTGTTGTGGGTTCTTGTGGGTCTGCAGGGTTTTATATGGTACTTCAGAGGAGGTGCAAGTTGTGGTTCTGGCCCCCGCACATGGACGGTGATGACAGCACCGGGGTCCAGAGGTGTAGCTGCTGTTATTGGCGGTTTATTGATCTGGAGCCAAAACCCTAAATGACCCCAAATATGATGAATACAATCAGGTGGATTTTCCTTTCCTCTCCCCTTCCGCACTGCCCTCCCCTCTCTCCTCTTCTCCATTCTTCTCTCGTCTCTCCTTCTCCTCTACCTTCCTCTCTCCTCTCCTCCTTTCCTCTCTTTGCCTCTCTCCTTTTTTCCTTTCCGCCCTCTCCTCCTCTCCCCTCCTCTCCCCTCCCCTCCTCTCCTCTCCTCTCCCCTCCTCTCCTCTCCTCTCCTCTCCTCTCCTCTCCTCTCCTCTCCTCTCCTCTCCTCTCCTCTCCTCTCCTCTCCTCTCCTCTCCTCTCCTCTCCTCTCCCCTCCTCTCCCCTCCTCTCCTCTCCTCTCCTCTCCTATCCTCTCCCGTGCAGGACATCCTCTCTCCACCTCCAAGCTGTTTCCTGCAGCAGGAAGCTCCTCCAAGGATGCACAGGGACGGGCGGCGGGGTCAGAGGTTGTCGGCGCCGGCGTTCGGAAGCCGTGATGCACAACTCACAAGCGATTCATTCATAGCGAACCAATGTCTTAAATGACTCAGGCATCTGGAGTCACGCGGACAAAAAAGTTCAAATTGAATGTGACTCATTTACTCTTTGCATTCGACCAAAATTACACGTTGCATTTCACTGCCAGAGTTAGGCTTTTGGGATCCGCCGTTTGCAGTCTTCCGCCTGAACAAATCATTTAGACATGCAGTAATTACATGACTCTTCCGACTCCTTATACCGACTGAATCAAATGAACGAAAAGTCGGAAAATCGAACAACTCTGTTTTTTAACCAAATCTCAGAAAAAGAGCCAAACTTTTCATCCTCATCACTCCAAGGAACGATATTAGAGGAGGAAAAGGAGATGTGGAGCGAAGCGAAAAAGGGGAAGTCTGCTGAAACAGTTAAAGAAAGGAGGGTTGAGGATGAGGACGATGAGGGGGGAGGGGGCGTGAGGAGAGGGGATGTGGGTGGGGTCAGGGGTCACTGTGTCAACAAACAACTTCAGTGTTCAGCAAAAACACCAGCAGGACAATGGAGCCGGGGGTTAGGCGGTTCAGTCGTTCGGGCGGAGGGGTGTCAGCGGACCCAGGTCTTCATCACCTGTTGTCGGCTCCGATCCGGCCAATGGGATTAAGTCTTGCAAAGTTTTTTTTTCGCCCGTTTTTATATTCGTCTTTTCGCTCGGACACGCCTGGCCGGGCCGAGCGCTGACAGGAGGTTGTCGGGGCTAAACCCTGTCGGAATGTAACACACCGAGGGGTTCACGTTACACAAAACAAGAGAGAAAAACAAACAAATAAGAGGGAATATGATCGCGTAACGGCACCCGGGGATAGATTGCTATAAATTCTGTTTTAACTCCAACCCTCAGGAGCACTTGTCAGCTTTATATTAAATTTTTTATTTAATATTGATATTGTTTTCTATTTATTTTTGTCTCCATATGATTCAACTTTATAAATGTCGTTTTTGGCCACCACTGCTCTGTTCTATATTTTATAAATATTATATTTACATAATGTCACTATTGTCACTCATTATCAATATTCATTATCAATTTTATTACTGGCAGTAAAAATGCACAAGTACATTTCTGTTCTTTATATTATATAAATAATATCTATGATGTAAATATAAATAATATATTTTATAATAATATGATATGATACATGTAAATATAATTATATGATTAATGTATTAGAAAAATAATGATATACATATATATTATTCATTATCAATATTTATCATCAGAAGTAAAACATATATAATAATTACATTTATTAATAATAATTGTATATATGTGTGTGTGTGTGTGTGTGTGTGTTTGTGTGTATATGTGTGTATAATGTATATACTGTGTAGATATATATATATTTATAACATACTGTACACAAACTATAGAAAAATGTCAAGAGGTTATTCGGAAGGGGAATTACTTGTAGTGTTAGCGTAAGTGAAACTAGTTGTGAAGATTCTTCAGTTGATCCATGGTTCAAAAGGAATATAATGTTAAAACGTCTTTATTGAAACATGGAAATGACTGACTGCTGGGGACCCATGTGTTGCAGGCTGCAGGATTTTTTATTTCTTTTTTGGCCCCCCAGAATCACCCAGTAACTATTTTTTTTTTCCTGAGTAAAACTAGTTGCTAGTATTACTAGTGGTGGTAATATTACATTTAGCTGCGGCAGCCTGTCCTACGACCGTCCCCCGTCATGTTGTTTTCCTGTTGTTTCCATTGTCCCATAATAAGATTTGTGTGACGGTGATCTGGTGCCAGAGAAACATCGTCATATTTAGGTCACCAGGACAGATCCAATGAAGCAAATGAACGGCACGCCTGCAAACCCACAAGAAAGACATTCCCGGCTAATTCCAATTTTCAAGTTTCAAAGTTTTCTTGGTAAAATTCTTTACAGTACAGCGAGTGTCCTGTGGAAAATTAAATGTCCCAACAATGAAAGAATAACATTAGAGGGGTAAAAAAAGATATTTGCATACTTTTTATGGTCTGTCAACTTGAACATGACTCAAATTATACTGTACAAAATCATATAGGCATAAAAGAGCAATTTTTTCAAGCTGACCAAATGACTCCACTCTATTCTTTAATTGATCTTTACAGTGCATTTAAGAGACAATAATTACAACCATCATAAAAATAATAAATATCACTGCAGGCAGCAATACACGGGTTGCATTATCAACACCAATTACAAATTTTCGAATTCCCATGGAACGTAGCATAACTTTGTACTGTTGCTGGTCTTTATGTCAGCATTTCATTAAAAAAAAGTTACATTTTTAAAGTTTCCTTTGAACGCAGCATCGGCTCACGCAGTTTGTAACGACGATGAGTCTACACCATGCACTTGGGATGTGACAGTATACCGTTTTGACATATACCACGCTATCAAGCAACCACAGTTCGGAACCATAAGCCTTTCCCTAATGCTGTGCCCACAGTATAAAATTATGTTGCAAAATTCAAGACATAAACTTTAATTCACCCTCCCCCTAGGAGACGCCGCCCTTTTTTACAACTGCTTTACGCCGGTATTTTACGACACAGGGCTTTACGTTGCTTGCGCGTGCATGGGAGTGGCACAACGGGGCTCCAAATATCAACTATTTATTAATTGAATATACAGAAAACCAAGGAGGGAATTAAAACCGTGAATTAGCGTATACCGTGCAACCATACTGTGAAGTTTCACACCGTTACATCCCTACTAAGCATGACGCGAATGGACGTTCGGAACCACAATCTGCACATTTATAGCAAAAAAAATCCACTCTTTTCTGCTCCGTTTGTGGATGAAAAAATTGAACCACGAGATGTCTGCGACGTCCCGGTTCTAGCGCCACCTCAACCGTGTCCGTAGCTACAGCAGCCGTCCTGTCCGGACACGTTTAGCCCGAAAAGTACCATGGAAAATAATAATAATCCTTCCTGACGGAACCCTAAATAAAGCTGCAGGCGACAATACACGCAACACAGTCTATAATCGACACCAATTACAAATCTTCGAGTTCCCATGGAAGGTAGCATCAGTTTGTGCTTTTTCGCTTCCGGTGAACGCAGCATCGACTCGGGTAATGGCGCGGTGAGTCCTGGCGACACCCAGAATCACTACTACAAGGATCCACTTGTTATGACTTTACCCTAAAAATGAGAAGGTGTCTGTCTACTTCCTGTATACACAGGGTCCTGTCTCACGGTGACTCTGTGGAAGGAAATCACTCCGTGTGGAAGTTCCCAACAACACGCTTCCATTCGAATGGATAAAACACTGCATGTCCCTCGGAGACATCAACTTTCTAAACTTTTGGGGCTAAAATAAAACGGACGCGATTCGGATCTGGATCTGCGAGCGAACTCCATGTGTGAGGACACAAACACTAGGATATATTTTGGACTGTTTTGGACTATTTCAGTTTGCGTGTTAGGACTGAATCCATTGTAGTAAAATATGGAGGGACACGGCAGCGGGTTAGATCGAACAGAATGCATTTATATTTACAAAAATGGGAAAATAATAAAATATCAAACAAAACACCCCGCCCACGTCAAGCAGGTAAGACGATTCACACACAGTTTGCAGCCACTACGGAGCGATGGAGTCTACACCACCCACCTCGCACGGTGCGAATGGATGTTCGCAGCCACAACCTGCACACACATATAGCGAATTGGATGATGTCACAAATTGCTTACTACACAAACTCATCTCTCTGCACCACCCGACCGGAAGTTTTCGAACGTTGGCGTCTCGGTGATGCACACTTGTTTGGCTACTTCAGGTCAAATTTTGCAGATTTTCTTCTAATTCCTGCTCCGTATGTGGATTGATATGTATGAAACTTGGATGACGATATGTCTGACACGTCCCAGTTCTAACATCTCAACCGTGTCTGTAGCTGCAGTGGTTCTCCTGTTCCAGACACTTTTAGCCCTAAAAAGTGCCAAGGAGAATAAAAACAATAATCTGAACAATAACATCCCTGCGGTATGGACCTGTAGCAATAATAATAACAATAATAATAATAATAATAATAATAATAATAATAATAAATTATAGAGAGTAAAAAATAATCAATACAAATACAAATTGTGCAAAGTTAAACATTAAAATATATAAAAAAAATTACACAGCATATGCATCAAGTAAATTATAAAAAATAAATAATGTTATAAATAAATGAATATAATATAATTGTATTCACTTATAATCCTCTTTTCCTACTAAAGCTTATTAAAGGCTAAGTTAAAAGGAAAATAAAGTAATATTTGTCAAGGTCAAAGTGCACTATAGGTAAATGTGAACAGATGTCAGACTTCTACCTCTACTTATACTTTTATAATAAGTATAATATCAGTCTTCCTATCTGGTCCCACGCTCGAGCCTTCCTCAGCGTTGGTGTGAATCAGCGAGCGGGACAAAAAGCTTGAGGTGGCGCCGCGACTCCATGCTTTTAGCGCCGTTGTCTTGTCATCGGCGGCTGCGGGTCAAACCGTGGCTCTGGGTACGGTTCAGCCGCCATCGCTCCGCACCCCCTAATGGAGTTAGGGAGGGCAAACACCCACCCGCTGCCCCCCGCAAATCAAATTACACCAGTCAAATAATACACTGGAGAGTTTTCCGTCCAAGCGTGGAATAAATATAGATCAAAAGCGGCCGCTGACCCAGAAGGAGTGATGGAGAGATGGAGGAGAGAAGGCGCTTTAAACACCATGTCACATTTTTAATGAAGGGATGAAGAGCACATTCCTTCCAATTTGAATGGAAAAAATGCTTAGGCCAGCCATCCATTCATCCATCTATCCATCCATTCATCATCCATCCATCTATCCATTCATCCATCTATCCATCCATTCATCCATCTATCCATCCATTCATCCATCTATCCATTCATCCATCTGTCCATCCAACCATCATCCATCTACACATGCATACATTCACTCAGCCGTCATCCGTCCATCCATTCTTCCATCCATCCACCCACCCACCCACCCACCCATCCGTCCCATTGTGTCACCCAAAATGAATGAAAAAAGTGAATCCATAAGCCATCCAATCATCCGTCCTTCCACCCATTCACTTGTCCATCCATCCATCCATCCATCTACCCATCCAATCATCCATCCTTCCACCCATTCACTTTTCCCTCCATCCATCCATCCATCCATCCACACATTTATGCATCCATCCACCCATTCAAAATTACATTTCATACATCTGTTTGTTCACCGTTAAATCTATTTCTATCTATCTATCTATCTATCTATCTATCTGTCTATCTATCTACCTGTCTATCTATCTATCTATCTGTCTATCTATCTATCTATCTATCTATCTGTCTATCTATCTATCTATCTGTCTATCTATCTATCTATCTATCTATCTATCTATCTATCTATCTATCTATCTATCTATCTATCTATCTATCTATCTATCTATCTATCTATCTATCTATCTATCTATCTATCTATCTATCTATCTATCTATCTATCTATCTATCTATCTATCTATCTACCTATCTATCTATCTACCTGTCTATCTATCTATCTATCTGTCTGTCTGTCTGTCTGTCTGTCTGTCTGTCTGTTTGTGATCTTTTCCTTCTCATTCCAGCTCTAGCCTTCGCCTCCTCTCAGCTCAACATCCCCTTGACGTTCAGGTCAATGTTTTCACACTCATGTGAGGTGTGGCAGTGCAGCTTCTAAAGCAGGAGTTTGAAAGCATCGACTCCACTGAGCAGCTTGGGCGCCCGGCACTGCTGCCTCCACCGCCACCGTTGATATGATGACGGTGAATGAGTGAACGCTGCGGCATAATTTTAAAGCTCCTTTGTGTCCCCTGGTCTAGCCAGAGCGCGACACCAAATGCAGCCCATCGACCGTTTGTAATATGAGTGCGGCGATTACTGTTTATAGCCAAACGGCGAGAAGCAGGGTTTATGAAGAGGTTTTAAGCGATTATGTTGTAATCAGCCGCAGATTGACTCTTTCAATCTGCCGCCACGAATTAGATTCTTATATTAAATAACCCGAAGAACCGCTTTCATTGAGCTTTCAGCTTTAAAGCGCTTGAAACGGCGCTACCCGCTGCCATCGGAACGAGGTGTTTTCTTACTTGCCGCACTCATACTAAGTCCGGAGCTTCAACTCATACTGGAAACTGAAAAC
>NC_137199.1:18327695-18330195 GCF_960531495.2 Zeus faber | reverse complement strand
TCTCGCCATCTGTGTATTTGAACTTTCTGACATTCCGATTCGTCTATAAACCTCTCCCGCTGCCCAGGATTTATTTATTTATTTTTTCACCGACTCTCGTCATTGAGCAATAACGTGAAATCCATGTCCGTGTCTTCAGGGAATTGTAATGAGTACTTTATCGTATATATCGGTTAAGTTTTATCAACCTCCAACTTGAAACCGGTGATTATGTTTGAGGGAGAGAGAGAGAGGAGGTGGGGGAGAGAGAGAGAGAGAGAGAGAGAGAGAGAGAGAGACAGTTTACAGTTAGTGACAGCTCGACCTGTGTCCAGCAGGTCTGAAACCGTCCAGATATTTATTACGACTGCCGCTCTGTTTGTGTTTTCTGTCGTTCCAGGCCGCGCGTCACGCTGTGGCACTTCAGGTCAACTTGTCCCGTTGTTGCCTCGCGTCCCGCTGGGGAAGAAATTCCACCTCACACTAATCTGCAGTGATTTGAGGTTTCGGGGGCCGCGGATTGGTGATAACTCTGCAGAGGGAGCGGGGAAAAGAAAACGTAGCCCTAAAGTGGCGGGCGGGAGGGTATCCGATTACTCTAAACGCACTCCAGAGCTGTCTGGGCAGCTGCCTCGCTTCCTCAGGGAACGTTTCTGTGTGCCATGGCAGTTCAGAGTCTGGATTTGCATTGGTTCCTCCCCTTCTGCTCTGATTGGCCAGGGACGTCCCGATGTGGAATCCATAATCCAAACTTCCTCAGTCGGATCCAAACTTTCCTGAGTTGAGGCATAAGGCTGTGGGGCTGGGAGAGAGGGAGGTTATGGGATAGCAGTGACCGGCAGCGGATGGTAACTTAATTATATACTTGTGTGATACTTGTATGGCTTGTTCTGAAGGATTTTTTTACTTGGCTTGTCCTGTCCAGAGGTACCTTTTTTGAACCAATTTTTGTTATTAGTTGTCAATAGAGCGTTTTTGTTATTATTTAATCGGTAGCAGGCTATTTGATCTGAGCTACATGTGTTATTGTTAGTTTTTTTTATTCTTATTCAGTTTAAATAATTCAAATGCTTAGTATTGAGCAGTAGTATTGAGACACAATATAAGGACAGGAATTAACAAAACATATTTTTTACAAAAAGTATTTTTGAATTATATAGGTGATAAAATTGTGGACCTATTTTTTGTTTAAGTTCTTAATAATTTCAACAAGTGCAATTCAGCGATGTGGATTTAGGGGCTAGAAGGTGAATCAGCAACTCATCTCATACCATCATGCTGCTGGCTCTACTGTTGGTTCTGAGCCTTGGTTCTGGGGCCCACTCCTCTGACCCAGCCCAGTTTACTATCCTGTACCGGGTGTCAGAGGAGCAGGTAGCGGGAACCCGGGTCGGCTGTCTGCTGGATGACCTGCGACAGAGAGACTACATTGGCCTGCTGGAGGACTTCCAGGTGGTGGAGCATGGGCAGACCCTTCCTTTTTCTGTTATCGCACGAGACGGAGAGGTCACCACTTTGAAACAGCTGGACAGAGAGGAGCTGTGCTGGGGTGCTGACCTATGTGAGCTGGCATTCAGCGTCCTGTACAGGATGGGTGGTGCGGTGCACTTTCTGCGTGTGCGTGTGGAGGTGACAGACCTGAATGACCACAGCCCTAAATTCCCAAGCGCGCTACAGGAGGTGGAGATCTCTGAGACCGCCAGCCTCAGTATGAGAATCCCCCTAGACAGAGCGGTGGACCCTGACGCAGGCCCCAATGGACTACAAACCTACTCGCTATCTGAAAATCAACATTTTGCCCTGGATGTGAGGGCAGCACCAGGTGGGACCAAGCAGGCGGAACTGGTGGTTATCAAAGAACTGGACAGAGAGGTACAGGCCTCCTTTGACCTCATGCTGATGGCCTGGGATAAAGGAAACCCTCCCAGGTCTGGGAGCACCCTAGTCCGGGTTAAGATTTTGGACTCAAATGACAACAGTCCCACTTTTGAGGACAGCACTCTGATTGTAGAGCTCGCTGAGGATACAGCTCGTGGGACAGTTGTGATCAACCTCAAGGCCACAGACCCAGATCAGGGAGCCAATGGGGAGGTAGAGTATTCCCTAAGCAAGCATACCCGACCAGAAGTGCAGAAACTCTTTCGTGTGCATCCGGAAACTGGGGCTGTGTCCCTGGCAGGCCCACTGGATTATGAGGCAGCGCGGTCTTATGAAGTGGATATTCAGGCTCGTGATCATGGGCCAAATGCAATACCTTCTCATTGTAAACTGCATATCAAGCTGACGGACGTCAATGATAACGCGCCCAGGATTCACATCACCTGGACTCCCCCAGATTCCCCTGTAGCCGCGGTTCGAGAGGGGGCACCACAGGATACTTTCCTGGCCTTGGTTATGGTATCTGATGCCGACTCAGGTGACAACGGCAGAGTAAATGCTCATATCAAGCAAGGGTCCGGCCCATTTCACCTTAAAAGGATCCATGGAGATAATTACATGGTTGTAACCAATGGCACCCTCG
>NC_137199.1:18320195-18322695 GCF_960531495.2 Zeus faber | reverse complement strand
TTGTTTTGCCGTTAAAGGAATAGATCCGTTTTTTGTTTATTTTAAGCTTCTCCCTTTTTTTTAATTATACTGAGCCCTCATGTAGTACGTAGGTCGGTTGTGTTGTTTCCTCCGTACTGGACCCTCCACCCCTCCATCAGCAGTTCAGTGCAAGTCATGGGGGACGAGTCCACAATCTGCATTCGCTGCAAAAACTCACTCCACAATTCTGGGAAAGCCACCCGATGCCACGGCAGTGTGACTTTGCAACTTTGAGGAGTTTCTTAAATAATACGTTGAGTTTCTATGGCTGAACGCCTTGTTTGCTGGCGCTATTTTCATTGCGGTCCTGCAGTGTTGGCCTGTGTTGGCTCGAAGGGTCAGCGGTGTTGTGCCCAAATGGGTGACCTGTCCAATTGTGTGACTCTATTTTTCCTGTGTATTTAAATTACATTTAAAAGATTGGTGTACAAAAAGGTGAGAAGACAGTCGCTCGCCACAAGAAAATGTACAAGCAATTGATACTTTACTTTACTGCATTTAAAACCAAACGCTCGACAGGACTTTGCCGAAAATACCGACTCTGTAAAATAAAGTCACGTATCTCAGCACAATGGTTGTACACAAATATGAGAAGAATGTCGGTCATCTCTCAAGAGTGTTTGTGTGGTTTTTGCACTGCTCTAAAAGCGGCGATGTTAAAACGGTTCATCTTCAGAATCACACCATTTGGCAGGGCACCCATTTGGGTGTGACACCGTAGCACAACAGTAATTAAAAAAATAAAAATAAATTAAAAAAAAAAGCGTCAGCAAACAGCAAACTTAGCAAAAAAAATGGAATTTGCCAAGTCAGACTACTGTGGCATCACGTTTGTTTTCCCCCAAATGTGGAGGGAGCTTTTGCACCAAACTCACATTTTAGATTCATCCCCCATGACTTGCATTGAACTCCTGATAGTGGTCTGCATCAGGGGACAAACCTCCAAAAATCACAACTATTCCTCCAACCTTGAAAGAATGAGTCGGCTCCTCCTCCTCCTCCTCCTCCTCTATCAAACCGGCGTGTCCTTCACCAGACCTTCAACCCAAACTCAGACACGCAGCCTGAAGAGTGACGACTTCCTTCCGACCCCGAGTTCGGAGTCTGAGTTTATTTGCGGGCGACGGTTTCTGCCGACGAAAACGCTGGGTCCGCCGAGCGGCTCTCCACGGCGGCCCCGTCGGGGGAGAGCGAGACGGGGAGGTCAGGAGGTGTCAACGAAGATGATGAAAAGAGATCCGTGTGAGCACGGGAATGTGAGCACGTCCAAAGATTTGGGCTCATCTCGGCAATCGTAACAGAGCACGTGTTTCCCTCCACTGGGGAGATGCGCACGGACGAGAATAACCTGGAGGTGGACGGCGGGAGATTCCTCTCCCTGGACGTCCCAAAAAAAACATAAAAAAAACCCACCAATTATCAGAACAAAGGAGAAAAACAAACTGAGGTCTGTTTCACAAACAGGACACGGTCGTAACCTTCGCCACCAGGAAGCGTGTCGCGTAACCCCTGAGGATATCTACCTGTGTCTGTGTGTGTGTGTGTGTGTGTGTGTGTGTGTGTGTGTGCGTGTGGTTTAAAAGGACGAAAATATCCGAACACCAACCGGCATTAACAGGATGCTGGGATTGTGATATCTGGTGTATTAAGCGTCCTCGTAATCCAAACGTCCGATTAATGCTGTTTTAGGCATTTATAATTCATTTTAAGATATTCTCTGCTGTACTCTATCCATCCTCCCATTCACAATTCCAAATTCCAATTCCGATGCTTTAGTGCTCTTTTTTAATCGACATAATCCCAATGAATCTCGTGTTGAAAGGTTGACAACCTTGTGTCTGTGTGTGCCTGTAAGTGTGTGTGTTTTTCTCTCCGTATACTTGTTTTGGGTTTTTTTGCATTTGTGTGTCTTTTTTATACAAAGTATTAATGTTTTTTTCTCACGAGTACGTGTTTGTCTGTGTTTGTCTTCAGGAGCGTGCGTTATGTGGGATATTTAATGTGTGTGTGTGTGTGTGTGTGTGTTTGTGTGTGTGTGTGTGTGTGCGGTTGTGAGTCACAGCTCGTAACCGGAAAAAGCAGCGATGGCCTGATCTCACGGTTGCGATAGCGATCAGATAAAACAGCTCACCAGCTGAAACAAAGACCTGACTTTTTATGACTTCTTGTGTTGTTGAGTTTTTTTTCATTTTTTATAATTAAATTTTTTTTTTTGGGGGGGGGGGGGGGGCAAGTGGCGTTGAAGGAGGTGGGAGGATGAATATTGCTATGAAAGGAAAATCATATAAAATAAATACTCTCACCTGTCCGGTTTAGTGTGGAACGTGACGATTCCTCCTTTTTCATATTTAAACAGTTAAGAGTGCTTCAATATCAGAGAGAGGTGATGGGAGTCATGTGCGTGTATTGTTCTCTATGTGTGATTTTTGGTGTGTTTGAATGTGTGTGTGTGTGTGTGGGGGGGGGTTGTGTGTGTCAT
>NC_137199.1:18272695-18317695 GCF_960531495.2 Zeus faber | reverse complement strand
TTCTCCAAACATCATAGATACACATATCATAGATGTATTTATTTTCCTAATTGAATGACAAGCCTCATTGGCGGAGATGTTCTCAGTCACTCTCTTACGTCTCATGACTGTCGCACCATGATGACGCAGTGACCATTCCCTCCGACCAATCAGTTTGCTGCAGTTTTTTCCTGTGACTTTTTGGTACCGCCTCAGGTCGCTTGGAACCTCCACTGAGGCGGCACCAACTACCAACCACCAGGTGCCAGGTACCAGGTGCCAGGTGCCAGGTGCCAAGTACCAGGTATGAGGTACCAGGTACTATCCACAACTTTTTGAAAACGAAAAAGCCGAGGAGAGTTCAGTCGAGTTGGGCCGGTTCCCTCCGGTGGAAAAGAGCAATTAGACTGTTCTGAGTGAAATGAGTCTCAACTGACTCAGGCTTCATATCTACATTAGCAATTGTTTCGGTAAATGTTCTCAAGTGGATTGAAATGTTGAAATATGTACAAACTTTAATACATTCCTTAACTAATATAATCCCTGGCAATACTACCCATCCTCACTTTGGACTAAATTAGCTTAAATATAATCAGAAAGTCTTTATATAGTCTTTTTAGGCATTTTATCAATGTTTCTGCTTGGCAACCTGCGGAGGCCAGGGTTACGCTCTGCGGCAGTTGCAAAAAAAAGTTAAAAATAAGATAATTTCCACATGTCCGTATCGTAGAGTCCCAACCTCAGTTTGGACTAAATGACGACCCCTAGTCATCCCCAGATTATCATCACGTTATTGCTGTCAAGGTATTTGTTCACTGGCAAAACAGAAAGACTAAAAGCAACTTCTGGTATTTGGGATGTGGCGCCCCTACTGTTTCTGAGTGCAATTGCACTTTTACACAGCTGTTGTAAGACTCGGTCCGTTGTCTGAAAATAATTCATTTTACCGGACGAATTTGAACCTTATGGTTCACGTTTCAATAACAGTCAACATGTTACCAACGCAGATATAATGTACACCCAGGTGACAGCGCCCCTTGTCCCTTCAGCGAGCACTAAGTCCACGGTTCCCCGGCTACATTTTGTATGAGCATTATTAATGGACATTTTTACCGCAAAGTTTATAATTTATCTTTTTTTTTTTTTTTTTTATACATTTTACCCGGCAAAAAAACCCAAAACGGTAATTGGAAAACATGGGGGGTGGGGGTTGGGGGTGAGCAGTACCATTCTCCATATACAAGTACCATCAAAACAATTCTGAAGCTGTTATTTTAAGGTAAAGAAAGTTACATAGTGTTGCTTTAAATTGGTATAAAGCATATATATATATATATATATATATATATATAGATATATATATATATGTATTACATATATATATATATGACTTTTTCTTTTAAATAAAATTTGCTAAAACTCATTCCACAGTATTTTTCTAAATGCTTAAAAACATACTTCACTCTATTTCTCTTTCTTTATCGGATGTGGGTCGCAAACATTTAAGAAGTTTTCAAACAAGTAAAGGAAAAGGTTCGGAACCGCTGTACGAGACCGTTCAATCCGAGTCCATGAACAACGTAAGGAAATCCAGTGTAATGAAAATGTTCATGTCAGTTGAAAAGTTCAAATAAGCATCAAATCTTTATGTGTTATATATGTTATATGTTCCTTCATTTATACAACCCCAGCCCATCCCCAGATTATCATCACGCTATCGCTGTGGAGGAATTCTGTTCTGGAGACTATTGTGATAGTTATCCCAGTTTAAATGCAGAAAGTGAGAGAGAGTGTGTGTATGTGTGCGTGTGTGTGTGCGTGCTTGTGTGTCTGTGTGTGTGTGTGTGGGGGGGGGGGTATGGCAGGTACAGACGGTCAGCAGAGAAGGTCTGTAGTTCCACAGCTGACGAGCTGGAATGAAGCTCAGTGTCTGATGTGGGAAAACTGAGAGTCTTTGATCGCTGAGCCACACGAGCACCCACCCACCCACCCACACACACACACACACACACACACACACACACGCAAGCATGGGCAAACACACACACACACACACACACACACACACACACACACACACACACACACACACACACACACACACACACACACGCACGCATGGGCAAACACACACACACACACACACACACACACACACACCTACACACACACACACACGCTCCATCCCCTTGATAAGAAGGTGAAAAGCTGTTTGTGAAGTCAGGGGTGTTGACTGACGCAGAGCTCCCTGCGCACTTTATCTCTTCCTCACTTCCCCCATTGTCTATCTTCATCGCTCTCTCTCTCTCTCTCTCTCTCCATTCCACAGAAACTGCGCATGTGTTTTGGTTAATGTGTTCATTAGTGTATGTATGTGCCTGCCCTTCTGCTCGTGATGTGTGTGTGTGTGTGTGTGTGTGTGTGTGTGTGTGTGTGTGTGTGTGTGTGTGTGTGTGTGTGTGTGTGTGTGTGTGTGTGTCTGTCTGTCTGTCTGTCTGTCTGTCTGTCTGTCTGTCTGTCTGTCTGTCTGTCTGTCTGTCTGTCTGTCTGTCTGTCTGTCTGTCTGTCTGTCTGTCTGTCTGTCTGTCTGTCTGTCTGTCCGTCTGTCGCAGGCTAATGCGGTGCATCTGGTTGTGATTAAATGAAAGAGACCACAGGGTGAGTGAAGCCCGATGCTGGCTTTTCTAGGCCATCAGTCTAATTAGTTTAGAGAGAGAGAGAGAGACGGGATCTGGCAGCGAAACAACAAGAAATTGACTCTGATGGTTAGACACAGAACTTTGATTGCGTCCCTGTACGCCCTCCATTCACACATGCACTCCTTAATGTTTTACTCGTTTTCATGAAACAAGATGGAAATAATCACCTTCAACCGTTTCTCTAACATCCGTGCCCCCATTCGTCCGTGATTCCTCGACACCATCGCTATCTTTAAAAGATAGGTTTTCCATTTTTCAACCAAGGTCCTTATTAAAATGTTGGTTTCCATCATTTATAACGCAGATTCCCTGAACGCTTCACTATTGAGAAACTTAGCAATCTGCTGCAGCTTCTCACTGTGATTAAATGCATAATTTCAATGGGGCAACTGTTTAAGCCCTAAACAAAACATTAACATTATGTATTATGTATGGCTGCTGCAACACTGAAATTTCCCTTTGAGCATTCATAAAGTATCTTATTTTATCTTAAATCTCAGAGACGAAAACTGAAAGCTTACAATAAAGTCAGACGGTCTTTATATGTTAAACGGAAAAAAAATAGAAATTGTCCCAAATCGTGCACCTTATCAACTTTTTTCAGGGTTTATAGACTCTTTTGCACTCATGCAATGATTAGTGAGTCTAGAAACAGGAAGTTGCGTCGCGTCCTGGCAACCTGCTGGACCAAACGCCAGGCTCTGGATGTACTGAAAATTGCGAAAAAGTAGTTGTGAATAAAACGTTACTCAAATACGTGTTGAAAATACACCAAGAAAGACATGATTATCATGCCAACAAGTTGATTCAACGCTTTTATTATTGAAGGCTGAAGCCTTTGCCCCATTGGACTGTGATTAAACCCAGTGAGCAGCGCGAGAAAGACCTGATGAAAAGAGAAACACAAACAAAATAAACACAACATCAATCAAAATGGAGTCAAGGTTGACATGACGGACGGCGCAGTGACTCACTGTCTCAAGCGAGGCGTCAGGCGATTCACATCTCTGAAAATGCCTGGAATGTTTGTCTGCAGAGAGTGGTTTAGTCTGTGGGTCTGTGGACGTGTGGACTTGCTTGTTGTGTCTGTGTGTGTGTGCGCGTGTGTTTGTGCGTGCGTGTGTGTGTGTGTGTGTGTGTGTGTGCGTGCGTGCGTGCGTGTGTCTGGGTGAGGTGGCAGGAAGGGTTTGTTGACGGCGGTCCAGATAAATATACTGCTCATGTTGGCTCCTCATCCTGTCTCCATCACCGCGGCCCCACGTCCACAACTGCGCCGCTCACTCCTCCAGACCTGAGCGCAGTCGGTGATGAAAAGTTCGGCTCTTTAGTGTTTAGCCACTCTGGAAAAAGATTTGTTGGGTTAGGTGTGTTTATGAGGGTAAGGGGTTAGGTTCTCTTGTTTTGTTTAGGTTACTGGCAGCCATGATGCACTGGTGCACCTTTTTAATTCTATGTTAGTCTCTTTTTTTTTCTCACTCCACACTTCTCTTCATCACCATCTGTCTTTCTCTCTCGCTGTATTTCCCCTCCTCTTCTCACTCCCTCCCTCTCTCTCTTCCCCGCCCACCCCCAGACGATGTCTTTGCTGACGTGGCCGACCCGGCGTGGATGGCTCGCCTCTCGCTGCCCCTCGCCGCCGACTACCACGACAACGTGTTTGTCCCCAACGGGCCCCCGTCCCCGGACGCCCACCTCCAGCCACAGGACGCCCACGACTCCGCCCACGCCTCCTTCTCCACGTTCGGCAAGACGCCGGAGAAGGACGGGCCGCTAGGAGGCGCTCTGCTGTCGGAGGTCAGCACGCTGTTCGAGATGCTGATGACGCAGAAGGCGGACGCGCAGACCGGCTCCTCCCCGGCGCTGCTGTACCGGCTCTCGGCGGCGTACCGCCGCTCCCTCGGCCTGGACGCCACCGGGGGAACCAACGTGCCGAGGAACTCCCCCCTGGCTCAGTCTGTGGAGATGAATTACCATTAGACCGTGTGCCGTTCCCTTCAGGAGATTCCCCATCTTTCCTACAGGCTTCTGGAGCTCCGTTCGCGAGAGAAGGTCACCGTCAAACTGCAGAGGAGGATGATTACAGGTCCAGAATGATCCAGAAAGGACCTGCCATGTTTTTGCCTCACTCATGAACTGATCAGATGATTCCACTCAGTAGCAACTACACTGTATAATAGCAAGACGCCACTAATTGCTGAAATCAAGGTTTTCCTCTGACTTTAAACTTTGGGAACTAGGAACAAATAGCAAAAGTAGTTTGCTTCAGCGTGGCAGTTGAAAAGTCACCTACTACAACTCTCAAATGGGATAGTTGTTTTTTTTCACGGATATTTGCAACGTTTAAAAGATTTTTCCCGTCCGGAGTAATGAATCACTGCAGCGACTAATTCACAGAGATTTATGACGCAAACTGTAATAACCAGGGACAAAGAGACGACAGAGGACAAAAGAAAAGATAGTGCACGTTGTTTTGCAAGGTTGTAGGTTGGCATTGGGTATTAGGCATTTGGTAATGAGTAATGGTTAAAGGGATGAGACAGAGAGAGAGAGCGAGAGAGAGAGAGAGAGAGAGGCCTGTGGTAGACAATCAGAGAGGCATAGAGGTTGAGTTCATAATTGATTTGCGCGTTCACTATTTAAAGGGTGTCAGCCATTTTGTAGTGCATTCCAATGTATACAGAAATATATATACACTATATTGTCCGAAACCACCCAAAACGCAGCCCCGAATGTAGCGAAACCAAACAAAGTTCACCGTGGGTGTGCAAATTCAATGCGCTTTTACAGCAGGAAAAAGTCCAAATGGATTCTAAAAGAGGGTTTTTTTTTTTCCAGGGAGGAAATGTCCCTTTGTCTGGTGTGAAGACAAAACAGTAACAAGGATATCTGCAAGACATTCCATTCACAATGACACCATTCTCTCAACACTTCACCTTATGGACCCCCTGATACGGATCCATTAATGGGCATTATATGTTATTTACACAGCTATACCAGATCTTTAAATGGTGAGATTCCGAGGATGAAGCTCCAAAAAGAACGTGACGTCTACTGGAACTGGTCATGTAAAAGTAAAGAACATGAAGGTTATCCAGTCACATGAACGGCTTTAATGATAAAAAAAACCCCCATTGCTGTTTGTTGGATACAATCTCGATGTTCATAAATATTGACTGATTTCACTGGTGCAAAATTAGGTTTAAAGCCGTTTTGGAACAAGAATGTCATTTGTTGGCCCCTCTCAATAATCTCCTTTTTGTTGTGTCAGAAGGTGGTGAATTACTGTGTGAATTTTGTTTTACAAACACAATTAATTTTGCCACATATAATAAGAAGCACTTTGTAAATAGATTTTTTATAAAACTTTTGTATTAACATTTGGATAAAAATGTGTACCATGGTATCAGCCGCCAGGGTCGGTGTGTCGTGTTTTCATGTCTGAGTATTTAGAATTTGGAATTTCAAAACTTTACGACTTCCACCCTAGAGACTTACCAAGAGGTGTCATAAAGACCATTAGTTAGGCTACACACATATACGAACTTCTCTGATACAGCTATAACTGCTCCTAATCATCATCATAATTATAAGCTTCAAATAGAACATTATAAATCATAAAGAATAAAATATATAATGTCCACTTATGCACATTTAAAAAAATGGCCAGTATGGATAAAAAGAAGAAGAAAAAAAACATTTGGACAAACGACAAGTAGTAAAGAAAATAACTTGTTTTTCCACAGTTAACAGGTCTGCTGTACCATCTAGTGATAGATAACGCAATTAAACCAAAAAGTTGTAGCATCGATTTCTTTAGCAACAGCACCATCTGTCGGAAGGTGGGTGAACATGCCCAAGTCCTGCCGAGGCACTTTCTACTTCAACATTGATAGTTACCAAGAAACAGCTATAGGAACAAATTTATTCCAAATAAAAATGTGCACCAATGCGGTGATGTACACACACACACACACACACACACACACACACACACACACACACACACACACACACACACACACACACACACACACACACACACACACACACACACACACACACACACACACACACATACAAACATTCATGTATGTTCAAGGTAATACATAGGTTCAAGATCATAAATTCTCCTTCTTCTTCTTCTTCATACAAACAAACATACATACATTCCAGGTCATATAAACATTCAACCTCATACATACAGTACATAATGCCTATGTATGTTCAAGGTAATATATATATTCAAGGTCATATACACATTCAAGGTCATGCGTTCATACATATGTGAGTATGTTCAAGGTTGAACGGCGCAGCGGAGAGGGCTGCGACAGCAGAGGGCCCCAGTGGGTTACCTTCTTTGCCAGGCTCTCTAAAGTGGAGTCACGTCGTGAGAAACGCCGGACATCCAGAGAACGCTGCTGCTCAGTCAAGATCTTGTAGGCCTGCTGCTTCCCCCGGCGCAGAAAAAGAAATCCGGCGACATTATACCTATTGTTGACTCCGGAGCTGTGGGTAGCATCAAAATGGTCAAGACTAAGCTGGTGAGTGTTTTTGCTCTCACCGGACCTAGAAGCCGGAACTTCATCTGAGTATCGTAAAGAAAAACCTGGTCATGAGGTTACCCTTGAAAAGATTGGCACTATTGATTGTACACACTAGATTGGTCTCATTTGAAGTATCAGCTGAATGCACTGAGGTTGGAGAAATCTACAATCCAGAGCTCTGTCCAGAAGGAGCACTTGTCTGGCGCTATTATGAGCCACGCAGGGCTGGAGTCATCATGTCAAACACTGCACTTGCTGCGGGGGGAATTAGTGTGCCGGGTGGTGGTACGGGCACTCAGAACATTTGGGTTTTGACATACAACTGTCGTGGCCTGCGCCTGGACCTTTGGGAGGACGGTGCCGTTCTGTACTCAAGAGACATACTTATCAAAGTAGGATGCCAGGGGGTGTGGCTATTCCATGGATGAAAGAACTTGACCCACTGATAAAGTGGTTAGGCTTGCTGTTGACTCAGAATTCATTATCCTAAATGTGTAGACACCCTATGAATGCCATGAGAGGGAGGATGCATATCTAAATAGGCTTGCCTTCATCTACCCCTTCATTCAAGATAACACTTCTTCGAGTGTATATATAATTGGAGCTTGGAATGCGGATATCTCAAGCAAGTGCTTTTGCCTAATGATAGCTATACTTACATGAGTGAGGCCTGGCACACCAAGCCATGGCTGGACCATTGTATTAGTTCAGCTGATGCACATGCTTCATTGGGGTGCATGAGCATTCAGTATGGGGCAGCCACGACTGATCAGATACCTTCTGCTACGTCAGTCCACGTCGAACATCTACCCCTGCTATCACAAAATGGAAACAGCGTCAGCACGGAAAAATCGAACTGGTCCGCTCTCGCATAGGAAGACATCTTAGCTTATTATGGTCATACAGACAAATCCTAAAGTAATATTCATATACCTAGAGATTCAATATGTGTAGTGATGGTAATTGCAAGGATGTGGAGCATAGAAGAGATCTCTGCTGCATGTATAATGATATACATAGTAAGTGATTTGTATGAAGGCAGTAATACCTACTACAAGCATAGAAATCAGATACATAACATCAGGCCTGGTTGGAACAAGTTTGTCGCTGAGCATGTGAAGCCTGTGAAACATTTAAATCACGGGCGATGGCAGGTGGACCCTGACAAAGGCCTGTGCTCGAGAACCAGAAGCGTGTAAATGCAAGATATAAGAACGCCATTTGCATCACTCGTAAAAAATGAGGGAGCCATGCAGGGCTGATTCTGTGGCTACGAAGCTGCTGAGTTACAATGCTTTTGTTTTCTGGAAAGAAGTGAGGGTTATGAACAGCTGTAAAACATCTCCACCACTGTAGACGGAATCTCCGGATCGGACAATATTGCTGAGTTATAGCGACAGTTATAGTGCCTTATTAAACTGTATACAAAGTGATTTGTATAAGGCAGACAGCGTTGAGAGTAATGACTCAATGATGATTATGTCACATGAGGTATACCAAGCTATAAACAAGCTGTCTGATGAATAAGCAAGTGGTCTCTGTAATATTACTGCGGAGCATTTTAAATATCCCAGTAGATCCTCTCCTTGTTATTTGTTATACTGGCTTTATGACTCATGGCTTGTTACCAGACTCAATGTTGTCTGTTCTGTTAGTGCCAGTTATTAAGGTCAAAGCTGGTAAAGTTGGCAGCCGCGATAACTACAGGCCCAAAGCTCGAGCCAGCATACTGTCAAAAGTCCGAGAAGGAATCCTGCTGGATAGAGTCAATGAATTTATCAACTCTAACTAACCTGTTTGGTTTTAAAGCTTAAGCTAAAATGGCACTGATTTGGGTATATATGCCTTAAAGGAAATTGTAAACAAATATATAGGCCAAAGCAAATCAGTTCTTATGTGTTTCATTGATGCTTCCAAAGCCTTTGATTGTGTACGTCATAGAAAGCTGTTTGTCCAGTCAACGAGGGGAAGTTCAAATACACTGTGAGAATTATGGCCTCCTGGTATGCACATCAGACTATGCAAGTAAAATGAGGAAAAGTGTCTCAGCCCCATTTAGAGTTAGCAATGGTGTTAGACAAGGGGGGATTTTGCCCCCCCCCCCCAGCTCTTTTTAATCTAAACTGTATATGGATGATCTGTCCAAGTAATTGAACATCTGTAATACTGGGTGCATGTCTGATAATACTCTGGTAAACCATAATATGTATGCAGATGATCTTGTGGTCTTCAGTCTAACCAGCGCCACTATAAATAGATATTGTATATATATATATATATATATATATATATAAATAATAATAATTATTATTATATTTATAATAACAACAATTATTTATTATAATAATAATGATTATAATTATATATATATAATATATATATATATATATATATATATTATATATACATTATGTTCCGTGTATGGTGTTGAACATGATATCCAACATAATGGCAGTAAGAGTGTTAAGAGTAAGAGGCCAAATGTCTTAAATTTCCTGATTTCAAACTGTCTATACTATAATAATCTTTGTGTCCGTTATAGGGTGAAATATCTTGGACATTTTATTACAGAAGAAATGGCAGATTATGATAATTATAGGCAACGCCCCATTATGTATGCACAGGCAAACATTCTGTCACAGTATGTGTACAGGTGGAGAGATGTCCCTGTTCAGGACTTATTGCACGTCACTCTGTACTGCACACTTGTGGCCAAACGATAAAACAAAAAAGGCAAACCTACAAAAAGTTCGAGTGGCTTATAATGATGCCAGGAAAATATTACTTCGAGACCGAGTTAGCGTGGTGCCAGTGAGATGTTTGTACCTTGCAAGCTGTTTTAAGAAGTCCTGTGTATACATTTATTTGCCGGCTTATTGACCCTGGCAAGGGGGTCATCTTGGCTCTAACAAACCTACACGCTACCCATCCCAGCGGTGGAGACGTTGATGGGGCTGTCTCTTTGTAAGACATTGATGTGTATTCTTCTTTTTTAATCCTTGATCCTTTTATTGTGTTTGTATGTAATTCATTCTGTGTGTTTTGTCTGTTTTCTTTTTTTCTCTGGGCCCTGAGTCTGTCAATAAAGTTTGACTGATTGATTGATGCATACATAGAAGGTCATACATACATACAGTACATAATAAACCACTGTCAAAACCAAATTTTGTGCCCACCGCTGTGGAAGAAAAACATCGAGGAAGTTTTCACTGTAAGTCCATCGGAATTCCTTGACTAGCTAAGGGCCGCCACGTCAAGAGATTTTAGTTGCCGAGATTTTGTGATTAACCATTCGGTTGTCTTTTTTTTTTTTTTCATTTTATGCCGCTACCATAGAAGTCATTGTCAGCAGATGGAAGGGCAGTTAGGGCTCAGACGTCAAATGCAACCCGAGTTGAGTATTAGCAGCGGACTATCCAAGTGAAGATATGTTAATACAAATAATACAAAACTTCCTGTACGTTCTTCTCTAATCCGGCTTTTCCCCCTAATTCTACTCATCACATCACTTCAACATCATGTTCCATTTAACATTATTATATTTGATATCACAATCCAAACGTCAACTTCTCTGACCACTACTCGTACCACTTTCTAACAAGCTGCGTTCTGCGTTCTACGTTCTGCCCTCCCAAGTGGACAAATCAAGTGACATAGTGTAAAATATATCATATTTTATTGAATACACACTTTTTCTTAAGATCATTAGAACACACAAGCTGTGAGCTCCGGCTCCTGCCGCTCGGGTTCCAGCTGCGTCTCGAGCTCCACCCCCCCACCCACACTTACGCACCCAGCTCAGCTGGAAAATCTCCGCTTCAGTGATGCAGTACACAGTTTATTTTTAGATTAACGTTACCTTAGAGATCACATTGATTTTGTCTTGGACGGTCAAGATCCATTTCATGCAATGCAAATACAGGGAGAATTGCGAAGCTGCTTTTGATGATCGTGTCACCCCTACCATGCATACATACATACATCCATATGCTCGAGGTCAGACAAACATTCAAGGTCACACAAACTTTCAATGTCAGACATACATTCAATGTCATACATACTGTACATATGTAAATACAAAATCATATATAGGTTAAATGTCATACATACAGTACATACAGTACATACACACATACATACATACATACATACATACATACATACATACATACATACATAGGCTCAAATAAAATCAAAGCAGTAAAATAAAAGCAGTAACAAACATAAATTATGAATAAAATAAATAATTGTTTTGATGCTGTGGATCCCCTGCCAGTCTTACGAGGAGTCCTGGAGACTCTAGGCCGCAGTTTGGGAACCCCTTGGATATAAAATGTAGGCGACCTGAGGAGAGTTGGCAGCAGGTTGCAGCTGCTTTCTCAGTTACTCAAACAGAAAGTGAAAGTAAAATGGGTTCACAAACATTTCGACTTAGAACTACAAAGGTTCAATGGGTCAAACTAGTACTAAATGCATCAATGGCACAAAAAATATTAGCGGCATTAAAATGCATTGCGTTAACTTTGACAGCCCTAATGAATATGTGTGAATGTATACGTACAGGATGAAAAAAAGTACATCTATATACTGTATGTATGTTTGTACAATAGAGTTATATACCTATTCAACATGGGCTTATACACCAGCACTGGGTGAAGTCCATTGAATGACTGAAGTGTCACTGCGTGTTCATTGAAGGATACTAAACACAGAACAGACTGGTTGATGGAGAACACACCTTTAGACTTAATGTCGAGGGCCCATTTTATTCCCCTGTGACCGAACGCCAAATAATAAAATGTAATTTATGTGTTTCTGTGTTATTATTTTTGCATGATTGAACATTTTATGAGTGTGGACTGATGTGTATTTTGCAGGCTTACCTTTCCTGCCTGCACAGATTGTTGTGTGTGTGTGTGTGTGTGTGTGTGTGTGTGTGTGTTTGTGTGTGTTTCGCACATGTTGGAGTGTGTACAGGTTCTATGTGTGTGCTCTGCACGTGCGTGAGCGCGTGCCCGCGTGCGCGCGTGCGCGTGTGTACGTGAGAGTGTGTGTGTGTCAGTGAGCGCGGAGGCGTGATGAATTGGAAAGACACAGTTGATGAGAAGTAATGAGAGCAGTGCATCTCCGAGGTCGTGCTTTGGTGATTAACGGCGACAGCACATCAAAAGAGGGTTTCTTATCACTCGTGAAGTCATTAATAAAATATTTAGCGATTTTCTTTTTTGAAAAAAGAAAGAGGAATAACGGATCTGAAATGTCTTCATATTCCGACCTCTCCGGTCTGTAAAAACTCAGGACGGCTCGCTGCGAGCGCTGCCGAGACAGCACCGTCCCTAATTGCAGAAACCATTAGTGATCTTTCATTCCTGCCACATGACAGGTCTACTGGTAATGTCTCCAGACATTAATTGTTCCTTCCGTCTGTGTGTTTTTTTTTCCACCTGACAGTCATCAGCTCGATGATGAATTAAAAACCCGGAGTGTAAGGGGGAGGGGTTGGGAAGCTAAGGCGAAATGAGACCTTCATCTCCTCCCAGAGATGATAACTGCAGGAAATGGCTCCATGAGGATGTACATGCTAATCAGAGCACTTGGAAGCAGACGCATTTCCTAAGGCTTATTATTCCTTTTTTTTTTTTTTTTTTTTGATTGCGCCGGCTGAAAAGGCGGCGTCGCTTCACCGACCTCGTACTTAAAGTTCTGGTGGATGTGGAAGCGTGGCTCAGGTACAGGCGTATGGAGCGCGGCGCCGTGATGCACGCTGACACACTGCTATTTGGAGCGAACTTACAGGTCGTAAAAAGGCAAAAACACAGAAAAACATCACAAAACCCAAAATGATGACATCCTGGGAGACAGAATATGGTTATTGGCAACAACTTTGAAGGATATGTTTGCTATTTTGCATCCTAGGCCTCATCAAAATGTTGTTTTGTCGTATTTATAGCTGCTCTTAGCACAACCTTACTTGCCAGTATGCTGCAATTGCCAGTCGGCTCTCGGCAGAAGCGCCATAATGGAAACCAATGACAGTCACTGAGGTTGATTCCCAATGGCCGTAAAAGGCTTCGATTTGAATACTGTAACTTTCCTCTAAATGTGGTTCAACTTTTAAGCCTTGAAAACAAAAAAAGAAAGATCTCCTTTTGGTAAACAGGAAACTCACATTACACTCACACGTGTCTTAGTGTGTTTGTGGAACATGTTTTAAGCATCAGTAATAGCGCGTTTTATTAAAGAAAAATACTCCTTTGCAATTGTACACCCAGAGTGTGACGTTGACTTCAGCGGGTTGCCAGCAGGAAGCAATGCAACTTCCTGTTTCTGGTCTCTCAGAGCTCAAAGAGCTGATTAGAGTAAGTTCGAAAGTAAAAAAAATAAAAAAAGGACTGATAAAAAAAAAGACAGTCTGACAATGTGGTAAGCTTCCTGTTTTTGAAAAGGACATTCAACATGTTTTTTTTTTTTAAGGCTTAAACATCCTATTGGACAGGGTTTCAGCGCAGTGAGAAGCCTCAGCAGAGCCAGCGGTAAGTTTCTCCATAGTAAAGAGCTCAGCGAGGCTGTGCTGCGAACACTTATAAATGATGGGAACCAACATTTTAATAAGACCTGGGTTGAAAAATGGCAAACCTATCCTTTAAGCTTCTTAAAGAGAATATAAGCCCATCTCACGCACAGAAATCCACTTGTACTGAATTTGGTTTCCCAACAATTTGAAAGCAGAACTCGGAGACTCACTTGGGCAAAATAATTCACGGACAATTAGGCATTTCGTCCCATTGATTGTTAATGAATATGACAAGGCAAAAATAGGTCTCTTTTGGTACACGTCAATTATTTGGTTTTCAACAAAGTGCAGGGGCAAGGCTGTAGGCTTCCTGGTGGTGCCGGGGCCGTCTGGGGGATTTAACAGGAACCGGTGATTGGCAGCCATTTTCTTTATGCATATTGATCACATACATAAAGCTGACGCGGTTTATCAACTTCTCTAGGAAAGTTTCATTCTCGCAGCCTGTCGCGGGGTAAAGCCCTCTCTAATCTGAGATGACTAATTTAACAGCAAGCGCACAAGCAGAATGCAACCATCGGCGTTGAAAAGAGGATAAGAGTTGAGCGCGAATGTTGAATTTCCTCCTGCAATCAGCGCCATTCTTCTTGACCTGCACATGTTCCCACTCAGAAGGTATTTGTTCTGCTTGTCAAAGTTAGTGTCCAATTGGGTGAACCCTGCATTAAAGAGATCAGCATATTTGCATGTTTTCAGGATGACTTGGCTCGCATCCTGCCGTGAATATAAAATAGTCAAAACTTAGAGCCGAGGGTTTCATTACTGTGTCTATCTCCGCTGTGTCGTTCCTCCAAGCTAAATTAAATTGTGCCACTTTGTTGGGCACAGGCGTCGTTCACAGATCCAATCTTCTCCCTTCAAAATGTGAGCAGCCTGTCTCCTCTGCCGTGCGCCTCCAGCTCCACTCCTAATAACTGCTTTTAGCAGATTATCAGCTGGACACCTTCATTCACTAACAAAAACCTGACAAAATGTGAAAAAACGGATGGGAAGATGAGCTGTGTGCACCTGCCCTGACATTTTCCTAATGGCTTCCCGTCAGAGAAAATGTCCGTCGGTGCCACTCCTACTTTGCTCCGACTGATTCTGCCGTTTCTCACGCCTCCTCGACGTGCAGTTGAGCAAACTCGCTATTAATGAAATGGAACTCGGAACGGCGACCAGGGGCCGCCCAGCCGTCCCGGCCGCCGAGCCTTCAGCCGAGTCCTTCCGTTCCGCAGCTGCAGTGTTTGTCGAAGGCGTTTTTCGGTTTTCTTCCTTTTTCTTTGTGGGTCCCGGCTCCGCCCGAGCTGGGTTTTACTAGAGGACGAGCGGGGCCCCCCGCACGCCCTCCACGCCGTGTGTCGTCCCCGCCGGGCGGCGAGGGGGGAGGGGGCGGTAATTAGAACATTATTTTGCCCCATGAGCACGAACTTCCAGTCTCCAGGAGCCTTCGCTGGAGAGTTAAAGCCGGCTGCTCGGGAGGGCGCCTGGGGACGGCCGCGCCTCCCACGATGTTTCACGAGCGCATGCAAATGAAATAATGGAGAACACAATAACATCACAGCCTCCCTTCTGTTCGGAGCTGTTTGCCTACTGCGCTCATAATGATGAAGATGACAGATGAGGGAGCCGCTAACACGTAAAGCGTGCAAACAGGAGGTTAGTGCCGGAGCACGTCAGACACCTAATTGTAATTCCGCATCCAGTTAACAGTGTGACGCCCCCTCCACACTCAGGCAGTGTCTTGCCGCTTAGGAAGGTTCCATTGCTTTCAACCGACATGACAGCAACAAAAGCTCACATTGCGCAGGGACCATTTGAAAACTGTGGAAATATTTGAACGTTTTGTCTTGTGCACTGGTCCAAGAGGACCTCTGACGGAGAATCTAATATAATTCCAGCATTTTGCCCCTTTAGTGTGAACGCAGAGTCCCTGAACCCACAATATTCAAAATGGTTGTTTGGTAATTCCATGTCTGTTTTTCGGCAATTTCAGCAACATGAGGACTGCTTGGGAGGCTGGGAGTGGACTAACATGATGCCAGGTAAGCCTAAGTTTAACAGCATGAAATGTTATTTTAATGTATGGCTGCAGCTATTGACCGGGGGAGCACATCTATATTCTCAAGGTCTGACGTTCTCAGGGCCCCGTATTCCCTCAATGTTGTGAATGCTGCATATTCAAAATGCGTCTTGTCTTACAAACACGCTCATTTGCATAATCATATTCAAATTGATTCTCACAAAGTTTGAATGTAAAATCCCTCATTTAAAACCACCCTTGTTCACTGTGATGTACAACGCACGTGTGTTCTTGGATGAGAGAGAATCTTGTGAGCCAGCTTGTCCTTAAAGAGCATTTCAGATACTATTTCCTGTCAGGTTGTGCAGGTCGTGCAATATAGAATTGAGGGAACGTGGGGAACATTGGCAACATTGGGCCCTGGGAACGTGGACCCCTCCTCGGCTACTGAAGCGCATTTGAGTCCTGAAAGAGATTTAAGGAAACAATCCCCACAGAGCCATTCCTACTTTTCCGATCTTTCCACCTGTTTTTGGCCACAATCCCCACAAATCACTTCATACTTTCATTGTTTTTCTTTTTCTTTCTTACCTAAAAGGTGCTGGGTAGTATGGACATGCGGGTTCATACAGTATCCTGACATTTCCTCTTGGGGGTCGATCCGTTGATTGAATGACTTCCTTAACCAATAACTTACGTTTCTAATTTTTATGAAACTGAGCCTATATCTGATGCTGAAAAGGTAAAAAAAAACAAAAACGGCACATAGCAACTGCCAGAGGTTTCTCGTTTTCATATATAAAATAAGTATCTGGATGCAGTGTGAAGCGATCCTCATAGCTTATATAGCGTAATTCCTTATATAGCTCTGATCTTCAAAAAGAAACCATTAAGCTGAAAATCACATGAAGCGGTTGATTGGGGAAGACGGTTTTTCAGGGCGATCGGCAGCTTTTAGTAATCCCTCACGTTACAGGGAGTCTCGAGATTCAATTTCAGTATCGCTTAACGCAGCTGTTTTGATGGAGAGAAAGGGCAGAGCCATTTAGAATAATGAGATGCTTTGATACGGAGGTGGACGGCAACGCGTTTTTGCAGGGATCTTCATCTGCCGGCCTTTGTGGGGGTTTCAGGTCAACGTACTACAATGGACGTTTGATCTCTCGCACCTTGTGCTGCCATGGCAACCCGCTCGGGTGAGGATGAGAAGGTGTTTGATTTGTCTACAGCTGTGGCTGGACCAAGACGACCAGACGGGGCGACAAAGACAAACTAATAAATATCCACGGCTGCGGAAGGGTAACGTTCTGAGAAGTCATGAGCGGCTTCTTTCGGTTTTAATAACCTTCTTTTTTTTGTTTTTTTCCCGGAGCACCTGGTCATATTTGAGCTGAACTTTATAATGAGGGAAATTTCTATGCATCGTTGAAAACACTGATATATAGCCACGTTTAAGATTTTTAAATGATGCCTCATGTAGTTCAATCAATCAACTAATCGCTATTAATCAAGCTTCAGTCACGCTCGTGATTTGCCCCAAAAACCTTTGAAACTCAAACCGTATTAAACACCGGGAGATGAAGCTGCTGCCGGGCATGTCTCTCAGCGAGTCCCCGGCGACCAATCCTTTCCATTCCGTACCGGGATTGTCTCCGCGGCGAGCCGGGGCTCCGGGCAGATCGATTTGGAAGGCGCACCTGCCTTATTCGGCGGTGTCACTGCCCCCAATTCATCTGCATAAAGACTACGAGACGGGGAGCTTTGCGTCGGCTCAGCCCGGCGCACTTAGAGATGCGGCCCCCGAGCCGGCGTCCCCGGCTCCCCGTCGACGAGCCGCCGCGGCAAAAGAAACCAAAAAAGAAAAAAAAAAAAGACGCGCCCGTATAAAATCTGACACCGGGGGTCTCCGCTCGTCACGCCTGGCCCGTCTAATGAGGAAACCTCTCCACTAAGATCCGCAGCGGAGGGGGAGGCGGCAAACCTGAGCGGGAGAAGATAATGAAAGAAAGGAGGCGAGAGAGAGAGAGAGAGAGAGAGAGAGAGAGAGAGAGAGAGAGAGGCCGCTACCCCTGCTCTCCACCCCTCTCCACGGTCTTGACTGAAGTCTGAGTGGTAATGAGATGTTTGCTAATTAACGGGACATCTGCAGCTGCTGAGGCTGATTACCTGCAGTGGTTGACAGGGTTAAATATTTGAGATTTCACCGACAAAACACCTGTACGGCTTGTTAGACGTGACGGGCCCGGAGCAGCCCCCCCTGTGCGCGCGCGGCGCCGCCCGCACGCGTGCCACCTCCTCGCGTAACGGGGCGGATTTTAAACACGCTCTAATCTCGTCGCCTCTCCCACTCACCTCTCTCAGACGCTCTCGGCTGAACGGCGCCAAATAAAGCGCTAACAAACTCTGGGATTGGCTGTCGGCAAGCGGTTGCGTGTTATTTCTTCTCACGTGAATATCTGATAGTGAGGTCAATCCCGATTTCAACCCCGTGCGTCCAGTGCAGTGATCGGGGCTGCATGGCCAGTGTGTCGGCTCAGTGCAAGGCTGCGCGGGGAAAGCTACTCGCCAGCTCGTGTCAAGTGTCTCAAAATATAACTTGCGTCTGTGGATCTCACAAAGCAACACGTCTCGGTAAATACCGCATTTCCTCAAATAGCGACCGGCGCCTCTATTAACCTCAACTGCAGAGGCTACAGGAAGCAGGCTATTATATCTAAAACCAAACCAAAGCAAAACTCTCTCTTTGAATTTTTAATCAAACTTCCGTCTGGGTGCCATGCTCCGAAGAAATACAACTCAAATAAAAACACACTGTTTTTTTCCCCGAGAGATTTCTTTATTTGTCATTTTTAGCACTCGTCTTATTTATTTTTGTTCGGGAACGGGCGGGGACGCGCGGTGGACCGGAGGTCGCTCTCTCTCCGTTACACAGTCTGCTGTCCTGATCCAAGGCGAAACGTCCCTTCGCTGGTTTTAAAATGTTTTTTTCGTACAAGTGGAAACGAAGGAAAATAAATAGATCTAAAATGAAAAAAAAAAACACAGGATAACCGACACGGGAACCGCCGCACCGCTGTCTGGAGGAGAAATAGAACTCCACTTCAACTCTTTGAATTAGGTTTAAGTTTGACACAATGCGTTATCCACAGCGGAGATAGCAACAAGCGTTGAGAATAGCATAATTATATTGTTGAATCTATCGATTTTAAGCGGTGGAAATGTACATTATTCTTATGTGGCGTGCGTATTACATAACAGGCCCCTGGCCTATATCCATCCTTGGACATTATGTGTATGCAGTTTTCTGACTTCGGTGTGCAAGGGAAGAAAACACATTAGTCCATCGAGTGCTATAGTAGATTATGTGTCCATTCCTGAATCGCTGATACAACCCTAACCCATAGTGAGCGGTGCAAAGGGCAGCACCTCACGACGCATACGGAGGAGGCAAGATGTTTTGTCCTTTCGTAAAGGTAGCCTTTCAGCAAGTGCCCTGATAAACCCGGTAATTGCCATTTGCTTTCACCTCAAGCGCCCTTCAGGAGAACAACGGTGTGCGCTTATATTGTAGGTCACTCTGCAGAATACACAATGCTGTCCTCGGCCTTGTCTCGCAAAAGCCATCAGATTATACCAGTCTGTCCTCACAGTTGGATGAAACCAGCAGAGCCGGGGTGCGGGAGCCACTAGAGCAGCATAATTGGGGCATTTTGGGCACTCCACAACAGAAGATTCTGGAGAAATCCCTCGGGCAACGAGCGTCTTGGCAGAAACATAAAAGTAATAATTCAGAAGCTAATGCCCTGTATCCCCACAACAACAAGCACCACGGAAACACAGAGCGATGGCAGCCGAAACATCAGCGGTGCGGAAGCGGCGGAATCCGCCGGGCCCCGCGCATATGTTGACCATGGAATTAAGGTGCGGGAGAAAACTAAGACTTGCATTACAAAGAGACCTTTCTTAACACCGCGCGGATCCCCGACAAACACACCAGCCGCGTCAGACGAACTTGTCTCACATGCTTCTAATGTTGACCCAGAGATGCCGGAGGCTCTGAATTCCTCCTGAGTTACAATCCACAGACCGGCAACTTAGTCCTGTTTGGTTTTTTTCGGCTGCCTGGATCAAATGTGAAGTCAAAGTAAACGCCCCGAATCACGGTCACGGCGTACGAGGGCTTCCCAGGCTGGCACGAAGCGGTGGAGAATTAGCCAGTAAAAAAAAAAAAATGGTTTGAAGGTTGGAGAATCCTTTAACCCTAAACCTGCACTAGGAGGGTCCGAGCGGACTCAGGGAGGCCGGCGGGGTGGCCGCCGCGTGGGCAGCATGGAAATATAGATTCAAATAGTCGACCGCACAATGAATACCCTGAGGAAGAATTAGATACCGAATGAAATGCGCTGGCCTTCTTCCATTGTATAGACACAATGATATGAGAAGGATGTATTATCCATTATGTAAAGGAGTAATACGTCTCTGTGAATCTCAACTGAAGAGCGAAAGTAGGTGGGTTGTGAATGTGAAGAATGCACAAACGCGTACATACACAGTTTTCTCTGGATTGTCTCATAAATGTCCAAAATGTTTGCGTTTCTGTAAAATGATAACAGGGGGAAGGTAGTACAAGAGGGCCATTTGGATAAGCCTTGACCCTGACTTTACAACTGCGACATGAGGCCCTTAGGGTCTGAAAATAACAACTGTACACTGTTTATTTAATACAGCCAAAATACATTCAGTTATTTTTCTGCATTACACCATAATACCGTATAATGGTATAATGGTACTATTACACAGAAAAGAAAGTTGAAACCTTGTAGCTGACCTGTGGCGGCTGGAAATCAAACAATCAACGCAACCTTAACCATTTTCGTCTCTGGAGACATAACCACTGTACTAAACCCCGTAAACCGCCCCCCCCCCCCCAAAAAAAAAAACCCTAAAAAGACACGATTCCATGTGCAGATTGTCAGGGAAGTGATCGCCCACATTTTGGGCACGGAAGAAAAGTCTTTCTGCCTCTCCCGCCTGCTCAGTGGGGGAATTCAGGACACCGACCCGCCACCACAACACAGCCCCGGCCCTGTTGAACACGCCCAGGGCCGGAGGCGAAGTGCCGGGGAGCAAAGGTCACGATTGTCAGCGCGGAGCCAGAACGTTGTCCGGAAGTCGGTTGCCGATGTAGAGACACCGGTGGTCTCTGTGGAATGGGTGCCGCTAGTTTTCCAGAGGCAGACAACCTTTAAAGGGCACGTCCGCGTGTCTTGGAGGTGGAAAGCCTCACGGGGATAAGTGTGGCTAAGTGGCAGCTCTGGCTCCGGCTCGGGTCTCATCCCACCTCTCGGTATTCCGGGCATGCTTTCAACGGCCCGCTCAGCCCTTCTTATTTTCATTCTGCCTAAGCTTTGAGGACAAGGCTGGCATGTTCCTCACTCAGAGTAATACATTCCAAATGCTTGAGAGCAGTCCATCGGAAATATGTGTGGCAAATGATGATAATTTTGACTGAGCTCCCCCTCACATATCTGGCTCTCCGACTATGGCCTCCAGAAGTGTGTCTCTTGGGGTTTCTGGCAGACTGGAATTCTAATAAAGCTTGAAATGGACTTCTAGAATTTTGAGTGCGTTTCAGAAGCACAGAGGGGCTGTCATTCGGGGCGTCCGCACTTTCGAAGGGTAATTACAGAGAGAGCCTGGTTGCTTTGTGTAGCTCGGCGGGCAGGATACGGCGCTACCCTTGCCACGGTTGGGGGTTCCACTCCCTGGATGGCTCAGCGCGTAGATCATGCTTCCTCAACTGCTTAGGTATCAACGCTAAAATTCTGGCAGCCAGTTCAAACCCCTAATTTCCTCTGGCGTCAACTTCCAACACCAGTCGCTGAGTCCAAAAAGTCAAGTTTGACCCGTTTGACACCGACCTCTCAAAGGGCTTCCAGTCTGAACGCACCACCGACAAGCAGCAACACAAGATATTAGATAAAGGAACCACCAAAAATAACCATTTATAATCTAACGGTAAATTTCTGTTAGTTGGATGACGAAACTAAATAGAACTTAAAGCAGACCCAGTCTATAATGTTTCCATAATGTGTCCATTGAATGGAAAGACAAATAAATGTCCTGGTCAGCGTCCCATTAGGACAATTCCATTATCTTTGTCAATCCAAAGTGCTTGCAAATCTCTCCGTCAGAATGAAAAAGAAATAGATCAATATTGCAATGCATTGAAAAAAAACAAAAAACTTCAAACAGAGCATTAAAAAAAACTCCAGAATTCATCTCACTGGCCTCCTGGGTGGTTAAGCAGGCTCCGGCCCTGTGGTCTGCAACAGTTGCCAATGCAGTGGTTCTTGGCAACTGAATGTGCCAAGGGGGTTCCAGGCTAAATGTATTTTATTTTTATTTTTAGGGTGAATTACTACAGACAGCAAAGGCACCGCAGAATATCCACCTAGCCAACTGTCTCTGCCGCCATTTCCCCTTTGACACGCCCCAAATGCTCTCTCTTTGACACCTCTATTTTCTTTCCCTTCGCCGGTTTAAAGGGACAGTACCAGAGTTACCTGGGAAATGTGAGTGAACATGCTCACATGACTTGGTGCTATGTTATGTGGTTAACAGCCGTACACAAATGTGGATGGATGGATGGATGGCTAGATAGACAGACAGACAGATAGATAGATAGAAAGATGATATAAATATATTATTGTGGCGGACAAAGGGAAGGACAAATAATAATAATTATTATTGTTAATAATAATAATAATAATAATAATAATAATAATTATATAATAATAATAATAATAATGACCAACGTTTTATTTGATTATTTATTATTATTCATTTATTATAAATAATACAATTTCCACCAAATGCAAGACGTGTGCCGATTTTTACTTTTTTCCATCCCCTGAAGCACGACCGCAACATGAGCCAAAGCACCGACACGGTTTCCCAGTCTGACCTTTGATCTCTAACGGTTCAAGCTGTTTTTTCGACAACATGTCAATTCTTCCTCCTTTTAACATTCCTGCCTCACAGCACCACCAAGCCCCGCTTCCTGCGGCTTCTTCTTTTCTTCCTTCAAAAAACAACCCAGGACGTGGTTTCGCGATGTGTGCGCTGGCCTGGTTGCGTTGGGTTGGGTTTGATTGGAGCGCGGCGGTGATGATGGGGAGTGGCAGCGCCGGGACCCGCGTCCCGCTCGACGCTAACGCAGACGGACTGAGACACGGAACACGCGGCCCTGGGAGAGACGCACGCCCACCACGCAGACGCAATTCAATCCTGACTCGGTTAGCCTGTCGCCGCTGTGCCCTTCACACCGGATGACACGCTGGGTGGGGTGTGGTGGGATGGGGTGTGGTGGGGTAGGCTGGGTGTATACACAGACACACACACACACACACACATGCACACAAAAAAAGGTATGTGTGTGCACGTGCAAACACGTCCGTGCTGAAGCATGCGTGCGCGCGCACGCAAACACACATTGACACAAAAAACAAATCCATTTGAACAAATACTCACATCGCTACACACAAACACACACACACACACACACACACACACACACACACACACGCACACACACACACACGGGTTTCACGACTACTGATTTTTACTAGTTGCCAAGTTTTTCACAATAGTAGTGGACTCGTCGTCTTTTCCCTGTAAGAAAGACGCAGAGAGAGGAGCTCTAGGCAATCTCAGAACCCATCGACGATCAGTCTGACGACGATTTAGCTTTTTATTTGCTTTTGTTTAATTTACTACTTAATACTTGTCGTCTCTCAACTCCAACTCCGTTCTGACGTCTCAAGTGACTGATCTGACTGTAAACAATGACGGTGCATGGAAGCCAAGAAATAATATAAATAATAACTGTATTTTGTAAATTTTATGTAGATACATACTTTAATAAATATTTTTACTAATACAATGATTACTGTAAATCTGGTGACATTGACAAAAAATATGTTTCTGAGACTAGTCGACTGCTGCCAATATCAACTAGTCGGTGAAGCCCCTACACACACACACACACACACACACACACACACACACACACACACACACACACACACACACACACACACACACACACACACACACACACACACACACACACACACACACAACCAGAACAATGCGCACCCCTTCAAACACATCAGCACACGTACACTCTGCATCAGGAGTCTATTGGTTGTTGCAGAGCTCTGAAGAATGTCAGGACTGGAAACAGAGGCTTCCACAACCCGAGAGCCGGAGAGCACCGTGGCTAAAAATGGCTCCTGTTCGTCTTGAGGAAACATTTTTTCGTTTTTTTTTTCCCCCTTCCATTTTTTATCCCCCCCCCCCCCCCCCCCCCCGTCACGATGTCTGAGCCTGGATTCTGACTTTTCTCTGTTCAACATTATCATTATTTTGCCCGTGTTCTGTTTCTGCTTCAATCATATTATATTTGACACATACCAGTGTCCCCACAACAATAAACCGGTGTCGCCTTTCTCTGCAAACAACGACAACGATGACAACAACAACAACAACGACAGTGACAACAATGACAACAACAACAACAACAATTACAGCGACAACAACTACAACAACGACAACAACAACAGAACAACAATGAAAACAACAACAACAACAACAACGCCAACGCCACCAACAACAACAACAGCAATACCAACAACAACAGCAATAACAACAACTATGACGACAATGACAACAACAAAAACAGCGACAACAGCGACAACAACGACGACGACGACAACGACAACAGCGACAACAACGACAACGACAACAACGACAACAACGACAACAACAACAACAACAACGGCAATGACGACGACAACAACAACAACAACAACAACAACAATGAGAACACCAACAACAACAACAACTACAATGACAACAACAGCAACACCAGCAACAGTGACAACAACAGCAACAACAACAATGACAACGACAACAACAACGTTAGAAACGGCGCTGGTGTAAAAATATGCCTTTCCTCCGAGCGTCAACAAGCCCCAGAGACTCGAGACTTTCACAGGCTGTTCCGTAATGCACATATCAATAAATAATGCATTCAAATGTTTGTAAAAGCCGCACTTAGTTCCCAAAACACCGACACAAATGGATTCATTTGCAAATAAATGGGCAACAGTCAAGCGGGCGCGGAAAATGACTTTGCCGTACCGGCGAGAGTCTGCCAGCCGCCAGGTGTCCTCCAAAAATAACCACGGACACCAAACGCTCTCCGGGAGATTTCCTTCAGAATCATTTTGGATTATTTCTGTTTATAATAATATGATAATTCAATGCCATGAGAGCCACATTAATTTAAAGCGGGCTGAGGGGCCTCGAACATGAGGGAACGTGTGACACTTTCTCAGACCTTCTCAAGACCCGTTTCAATGAAATGTCATCTTTTGGGATTTTGAAGTGCAGCACGAAAGTGTGAAGGTGGGAATCAGGCGCGTGGCGAATCAGAAATGATCAGAAATGTGGAAATTCGATGCAGAGGAACTTGACTCATTTTGACAAAAGAGGAAATATAAAGATAAATCAGAGATAATTCTTTACGTTAAAGTGAAGATCTCGAGCCTCGAGCATGGCAACCCAAGTCCGAACTAACTTTTAAATGAGGCCATGTAGATCTTATGAGTGAAGATGCAGCAACTGCAACGCTAAATTCTTGCCTCAAATGTGTTCAGAAACAGATTTCGGTGGGCTGATGAGGTGAAATCAGTGAACTTTTACAGGGTAAATAAACGGGAGCCTGGGGTGAAGCCCAAACCCCACTGGCTCCCAGAACCTCGGAACATGTGCTCAAACCCCATCAGCTCAGAGCGAGGGGCTTGGCTGCTCATTCACTCATTAAAGCTACACGCACTGAAACAGCCCGGGTTTAAAGGCATGTTACAATGGCTGGAATGCATAATCTGAGCGGTATTTTCAGCAAATAAACTTCAAAAACCTGCTTTGGGGACCTCGGAGACCTATATTCACTAAAAAGCACCATAATAGATCCCCTTTAATGACTTTTAAGACCTAATGAAACAGAGTTGAAGGCTTTTTAAGGAGCCGCAGACACAACAGTGTTCGACTGATGCCCTTCTTCAGGGGGTTGGAAACAGCTGGGTGACCAAGGTCAGGTGACCGCTTTCGGAACATTTCGCGCCACCGGATGGAAAGAGGGCAGGTGGACAGACCTCTGCCGTCTACCTCCTGTGCATTGCGTGTTTCCAGAGGCAGATCCTCCTGTGGGACACCAGGGGGCAGTCTGCACCGGCGCATGCCACGGTCCCTGACTCCACAGTCGTCAGAAGCAGCGATTAACCGTCGCTCCACGGGGACCGCTCTCCCTTTTTTCCTTTTCCCTTCCTTTTTAAATCACAAAGACCTCGGCGTCCAAGCGAAAAATAGAAATATCACCCAAAAGAAAGCGGGCAAAGCGCGTCGCCATAAGAGAATGAAGTCAAAAAAACCAAACGATAAAGTATAGGAGAGGAGGAGGAGGAGGAGGAGGAGGAGGAGGAGGAGGAAGAGCGCGGCCGACCGATGAAGATTTGGAGAGCGAAATGGAGAGAGACAGAGGGATTAGGGAGGGAGGGAGGGAGATATGGAGATGGAGCGATGGGGGGGGGTGGGGGGGGGTTGGGGGAGGCGGCGGGGGAGTCACTCGGAGCAGAGGAGCCATCTTTGCATAATGACATGTTACTCATCGCTCGGCTTTGCTCGGCTCAGCACCTAAAGTGCTGCATCTGTTTACAAGCACGCCGCCTCGCCAAGGAGCCCACATCCACTCGGCATTCATCAGCCCCTCTGAAGGGTCTGCAGCTGGAAGGATGGAGAGCGACGGGAGCCGAGGAAGCGCACGCCTCTCGATCTGCTGCTTATGCATCGAGGCGCCCGAGCCCCGACACCCCGTGAACCCCCGACTCGAAAATCAACAGAAAACAAAAATTGAAGTCATAATAATTCATGCTCACAATTATTCCTCTGTTGTTTGACTCGAAGAAGATGCCCCCCGAAAAAAAATCTTCTTAATATCCTTCTGAATAAAACGCTTTCTGCTGTAAATACGCTCTGTATTAAAACGTGCTCCTGAAGAACAGGGCGGCGAGTTCGCCCGGAGTCGGCAAGGTCAGAGATGGATGACAAGAGAAAAAAAAAGTGAAATTCACTTATTAAATAACTCAAAATTCACACCACAGCCAATGGTGCTGTCAACAACAACAACAATAATAATAATAATAATAATAATAATAATAATAATAATAATAGTAATAATAAATGTAAATAATAAATAATAATAATAAATTGAGTTCCACATCGCCAATGGCATCGATTGTGGCACCGCAGAAACACCTACGTCGCTCTATTTTGTCATCTGCTCCCTCGTTATGCTGCTCTTCCTCTCATTACAGCAAATGGAGGAAGACGATGAGGGAAAGAAACACAAATAGAGCGGGGGGGGCAATACACACACTAACCACAAAGAGAAAAAGCTTAAACGAGAGAGATGGATAAACATCTTCTCTCTCTCTCACTCCCTTCCCCTACACACACACTCACACCAACACAGCATTCAGAGTTTTGATTCAGAATTTTAATCCCTAGTAATAAGGAGTACAGTATGTTGTGGTAAACACTCCTCCTCCTCCTCCTCCTCCTCTTCCTCATCTTGAAATTAACCGGGACCGGTCTCATCTGACATATATATTGAATGAGGAAAATCTAAATATATATTACATCCATCAGGGATGAAAACGTTGTAGAGAGAAAGAGATTGAGACAGATTGCCGGAGGGAAGGATTTTTCCTTTATTTGTGTGTGTGTGTGTGTGTGTTACTGTGTGCGTGTGTGTGTGTGTGTGTGTGTGTGTGTGTGTGTGTGTGTGTGTGTGTGTCTGTGTGCGTGCATGTGTGTGTCTGTGTGCGTGCGTGTGTGTGGGGTGGTGGGAGTTGTAAGAATGGAAAGAATGCACTTTTTTCAGGGGAAATGAAAATATTTCCATCCTCAACAGGAAAACATCCCCTAAACTGTCCGCCAAATGTCTTAATTTCTTTTTATTTCCTGTCGTTAGCGCTGGAGAGAGGCAGAAAATGCTACGAATCAACGGCGGAGACGCTAAATGAGTGGATATCAGTCAGGCGCTGATGGGAGAGGAGGTGGGCCTGACTGCTCACTGCTCCACTGACATTAAGGAGAAAATGAAGATTTACCGTGTAGGCTTTTATTCATTGGTTGTCCCAGATGAATAAAGATCAAATTATGTGTTTATGAGTTCCGCTGTCTATCTTGACATTTATATGAGCCTGGGCTCGGCTGAAAGTGATTTATGTTTACAGCTCGGGGAAAAAAAACAAAAAACAAATAGTAGCCTGGAAATCATATTGTAATGCTCTCTCAGCAGCGGGAGCCGGAGGGGGAGAGAAAGAGAGAGAGAGAGAAGAGAGCGCGAGAGAAATCAGGATAATGGGGTGGGGGGCCTGCTGGATCAGGTTGAGGGGTGAGGAGCGGGGTGGGGGTGTGGGGGGAGGTTAGGGGGAACAGCGAAAGTCAAAATAGTGACGACCCGACCGCCCGTCCGCCCTCGCTTCACCTGGGGCTTGAGGGTCCGCCGCGCAGTACCGCCGGCGTCCTCTTGGTGGCAGCCACACTCAACGTTCCCGCTCCCCTGGCTCATCCATATGTTACAGAAACCTGACAAAACGCAGGAGGAGGAGGGGGTGGAGGAGGAGGTGGAGTAGGAGGAAGAGGAGAGGATGGGAGGCCATCCATAATGTATGTGATCAGTAGCATCCCGACCACGCCATCCGCCGAGCAAAACAAAGGGAAAGATGCATATTTACGGGGGTTACGCTACTAATAATGACACAGATGCTGCTGCCCACGTGCGCCCCGGCGGCTCGCCGTCCATCACTGAGGCGCGATGCGGCGGCCCCGCTTCCCCGGACTCCGCGCACCTTCAAGGCCGGGAAAACACCTCTTCCCCGCTGCACCCGCACCCGCGTTCAGGCTCCGAGTTCGGGAGGAGACTATAATTTCCCTGAACACGCCCTGCCTCCGCTGTTTGCCCGAGCTTCCGCCTTTTCCCCGGCGCCGCCCGCGAGGCCCCCCTGGCAAGGCTGGCCGGGTTTTTTTATTTCCGGCCCAGCGGAGGCCCTCCTTTCTTTCCCCCTCCTCTTCGCGCGCTCTCATATTTTCTCACGTGCGAGGTCTTAAATGCCTTCGACCGCGCCGCGCTCCCTACACGGGACTTCGAACAAGGCCCGGGCTTTGCGCTCATTCCAGAGAGGGAACGCGCTTATCTTACAGCGGGGCTTAGCGGGGGAGGGAGAAAACAATAAAAAATGGAAAACGGATGGGAGACCTCGGCGTTCCTCTCGCCTCTCATCGCTTCGCTGCCGAGCTGATTTGTGGCCCGCCGCGTGGCTCGCCTGGGTGGAGGGTGGCGGAGGTGGCGGGGGTGGGGGTAGCTTTACCTTTGAGGGGTCGGGCTCTGCAGAGCACGTCCTTCCTCGTGCCTGGGTTCCTGGGGAAATATGACTGGTGGAGGGGTATTACTATTCAAAACACATTACACTTCAAAGATCGCCGCGTGTCAGTCAGGGGAAGCGCAGCCTAATGTACGGAGCTTCTCTCCGACCTTATTAAACGCTCTCCGTTCCATATCTATCTTCTTTTTTGGGGGGGGGGGGGGGGGGGGGGGGGTTATTATTCATGCACATCTCGACGCTTTGCGGTCAGGCGGGGCAATTACAAAGAAGTTGGCTACGTCCAGGTGGCCGGGGGTAAGGAGTCCAAACGGCATCTGTATTGCGTTTCGTTAAATCCACGTTTCTCGAATTTCTCGATTCTGTTTGTCCACAGCCCCCCCCCCCCAAACCCTGAGAACCCACAGCCGGCGGCGGCGGGTTCGAAGGACACAGAGGAGGCTGTGACGTGGCCTCCACCCGCGCCTCCGCATCAGCCCCCTCGGGCGGGGAAAAAGGCGAATGGTGGGCAGTGGGAAATTCTCTCTCTCTCTCTCTCTCTCTCTCTCTCTCTCTCTCTCTCTGACACTCTCTCTCTCTCCCTCCTCCCCCACCCCATCCCGGTGCTCCAGTCGTCTTAATCTGCGGCGGGGTGGTGCAGGGAGTGTGCGCAGGTGAGCGGAGGGGTTGAAAGGAGCGAAAGGAATTGAGGTGAGAGCAGACCCAGAGACCCGGAATGAGAGGCTTCTCTCGCCTGCTCCTCTGCCCCCCAACCGCCCCCTGCACCCCTGCACCCCAACCCTGCACCCCCCCGCCCGCCCCGAGAGAAGTGGCGGGGTCAGAGTGACGCATGGCCCCCTCCACCAAAAAAACAAAAACGTCTCTTTTTTCCGGTCCGCTGGTGAATCGCTTGGGCCCGTGGTGGGGGGGCGAGGCGTGGAAAGGAGCCTTCCCTCTGACATCTTGCTTCATTTCCCCTGGCAGCCAGCGCGGCGGCCGCCCTTCCAGGAACATGGCGAGAATTTGGGGAAGGTGTGAACCCGCCCCTCCCATCACCGGGATCCACAAACTTAACGATGAAAAAGCCAGGCCAGAGCAATAATTTACGGACACAATGGCGAAGCAGAATTGGTATGCAGCTCCCAGGTGTCTGTAGGCAAGAGGAATTATTACAATAAAGGAATTTTGGCGCTTTGAGGATTTGGACGTCTGATTTTGATTTTCTCGCCTTTCATCGGAAATCAGTGAATCATAGGAATACTAACTAGCCTCGACGCCATGCGCTAATGTATTAGCGGCGCCGCGGCGCTTATGAAATGCGAGGCCATGCTGGGATGATTAACCAGAGCTCTGTGAAGCCTGGACTCTGCCTGGTGGCCAACAGATCAGCGGCCAATCATCGGGAGGCATAGTAATTACATCCCAGGTTCCCATACATTTAAGGTTTATGGTAACTATGGTTCCGACGGACTTCTCTTGGATTTAATTTAAAACGATCTTTATTCATTTTACATCTTTTGAGTTTGGTCCCCTGGGCTCTAGTGATCATCACTCCCGGTGAGGTGTCCAGCAAACATGGGTTTAATGAGCTAGAAACATAGGAGTTATGAGCTTGAATCCCCCCATTGGATAGAAGAGTAGAGCCCAACAGGTGGATGCAGCGGAGGTGGAGGGAGCGCAGCAGCACAGAAAGCAAAGCAGGAAGCAAAGCAGGGCGGGGCGAGGCTTCTTAAACAGGCCGGCCCATATAAGGGCGAGGAAGCGCGTGGCGCCGTCGGCTCCGCGAAGCTACGCCTTGTTTTCGGAGACCGCGATCTAGGGCGTCGGCTGGGAACATAACATATCAGGTCTCTCTCCTTCCCCCCTACTTCTACTGCATAATAACGTAATCACGTTGAAATACAACATATTTATGATATTGTTAAAGTCCTCCCCCGGGAAGATCCGAATCCTTCTCTTCCCTCCAGCTGGGACAAGACACAATGGCGCATTGTGAGCGGGAGGTCTTGGGAGCAGCCAAACAGCTGCTATTGGTTTCTGCTTCTACTCCAGTCTGAGGATTAAGGAGATGACAGATAGCCTTGAACAACAGAACCAGGGAGGAACACAGTCACCTTCCTCCTCCTCCTCCTCCTCCTCCTCCTCCTCCTCCTCACGCTCCCCCTCCTCCAGATTCAAAATGGGAAGGCAAAATGGATGCAAATGGATGCATATCTGCACGACCCGGGACGTGCGTAAACAGCTCACATCTGGACATCTCTCGCTGATAGGTATCGGCGGTACGCCGCGCGCCGTACGTGACGAGTCCGTTGGCGTCGCGGGGTCGTCGAGTGAGAGGCGGGGGGGGGGGGGGGTCAGGGGTGAGCGACGCGATCTCTTAAAAAAAAAAGGCCAACCCACTTCAGCGGGATATCAGAGCGACGCAATCGACTCGGCGAGCTCCGGCCGCAGATAACAGGGACGAGATAGGGACGGCCCGGGCTGCTGATTAGACGCCGAGAGTCGGGGCCGCGCAGCGTCTGGAAGTGGCATCCGGGGTCCCGGCCTCTTTGTACGAGAGCGGGAGAGTTCAGCTGTCAGTCAGACGCTTGATAACACCAAATACCCTGGGCTGTTGTTATCTCCCCTTTAATTCTTCACTCCACGGCCAGAAGCCATTCAACAGCACCCCTTAATCCTCTCCTCTTATTTTTTTTTTTCCTTCTTCTCCTTTGGCACGAGCGCTATGTCTGATTCCTTTCCCCTGCCTCGACCGGGAGGTCAAAAACATCCTCCAACAGCGCAGAGGATGAAAGCCTCTCTCTCTCTCTCTGTCTCTGTCTCTCTCTCTCTCTCTCTCTCTCCCCCTCTCTCCCTCTTCCTCTCCCTCTCACCGGGCTTCCGATAAGCTCCTTCTCTTGCCTCTTCACAAGTGACAGCGGTCCTGTTACTATTATTCTCATCAACGCCTCAGAAGATTAAAGCTGAAATATAAATTTCCTCCTCTGCTTTTCCTCCCTTTTCTTTCTTTAAATTTTAACTTCCAAAGACAAGGAAAGCGCCTGTCATACGTTGTAACTTCTGAATGAATTTAGATCCCCCGGGGAAGAATTTAAATAAGATGCGGTTCTGTAGCTCCAAGTGTGACTCAAATGAGCTCCTCAGCTCCTTCTCTTTGTGGGAGAGCGATGGAACCCAGAGCATCCACCAACAGAAACTTTCCGTCGACATAAAGTAGTTAAGAGCAAGAAAACTTCCTTATATATATGGATAGTTTGGTAAAAAAAATAAAAAGTCAGGGTGATAGAGCCTATCAGGGCCCCAGGGATTACCTGCCTGAGGAAAGAAAGCTGGCCGACTCGGTGCCCGCTTTTAAATCTTACTTTCACCGGGGAAGCATATCCGGATTTTAGTTGAGTTGTCTTTTATTTTCTTATGTTATTTTTTAAATGTATATTTTTATGTTTGAATATATATGTAAGATCTTTTGTACTATACTGTATATATGATCGGTTTTAACTGCTTGCCTTCTTGTCTATTTATCTACACATTTACTTCTTCCACAAATGTTCTTTTTGTTATTATGTTTGCTTATTTGATGTTCTACATACAGTAACTTAAAAGGGCCTTATAAATGAAGTTTATAATAGTTAAAAAAAAAAAACCAACAACTGTAATTAGGGGTCCAGCCCATAGGGCTGTATCCCCTATTGATAGTGTTCCAGGAAAATTCTCAGAATTTTGAAATCTAAAACTATTTGAAATCTAAGAACAGCAGAACCTACGAACACAGTTAATGTCTCGTTTGAACCGGTATGTCACAAACCCCTCTTGGTTGAAGATTCATCCAAATCGACGAACATACGGAGCAAAAATTTATGAAAAACCGACCAAATTTGACCGATATCACACACACGTTCCAATGCATTTCACGCCAAAATATGTCCAACTCGGCTAAAAGTATCTGAGACACAACAATGACATAAGCTACCGACATGGTTGAGGTGTCGTTTAAACAGCTATGTCACAAGCATCTTGTGGTTTCAGTTTCATCCAAATCTATCCACATGCGGAGCAGATATTGGGTGAAAAACCGAACAAATTTGACCCCAAGTATTCAGGTGTCACTGTTCGTAAACAAAATGAACGAGATGAGATTTACATTAAGACACTTTTTGATGTCATCATATTATTTACTATAAATGTACAGATTCCGATTGAGAATGTCCATTGAACCGTGTCCAGTGTGCAGCGTGGAAGCCGTCACTCCGTCGTGGTTCGAGATTACAAACAATGTGTTTGCGTGGATATTTATGTACCTTCTTACCTGGTAGGTGTCTGTCGATCTGTTTGATTGATATTTTATCTCTTTGGTCTACATTACTTCGCCAGATTGATGAAAAATACAAAAAACAGTAGTCCATAAGAAACTTGTGACCAAGTCGAGTTGAATCCACTGAAATGTTCGACTGAGTGATGCGGTCAAGATCTAGCGAGGCTTCGGAAAAATGGAAGCTGTGCAATAGTAATAACTCACAGAAATACTGCAACGTCTTTCATATTTAATGGAAAAATAACTTATTGAAAGTGTAATCCAACGAAAGAAGTCACCGCTAAAATTACGAAAATTTGACTACCTTCGTAAACCTCCGTAAATGCATCACTTGTGACATGAACAGCCAATCTTACAGCAGGAGTGCCGGTGCTTCCTCTGCCTGGCAGCACGCAGCGAGGATGGGGCCCCCCGGAGCTGATGGGGCGGGTCTTCCTAAAACGGCAATTTGAGCTGGAACACGCATTCTTCCCAACCTGAGCCTGGCGCTGTCCCAGGAAAGGAGAGCGATTAATGAAAGAATCTACAGTAGGAGAGAGTCCCTTTGTCCGCTCCAAACCCCCCCGTATATAATCACAGAGCGCAGATTCGGGAACCTCGCAACCTCCGAAACCTGTTATATAACATGACTAAACTGGACCCCATGTATGGCTGCCTGCAGCTGTATTTATTTTTGTAATTACTATTATTTCATTATAATTTGATTTTAGATTCAAGAGGTTTATTTGCCACATACATATACATACGTTCATACATATGAAGGTATATATATTGTCTGGCCAAAAAGTGTAGTGTTATTATACTACAATAATTATAATAATCAAATTAATAAAACTAATAGTCGAAATAATGCTAATGATAATAATAAAAATCATAATAATAATAATAATAACAATAATAATAATAATAATAATAATAATAACAATAATACTTATTATTATTATTGTTATTGTTATTATTATTATTATTATTATTATTATTATTATTATTATACTTCAGTACTATTAGGTGTTCCAAACATAGTTTTCCTCACAGAAAATCAAAAGCTTTAAGGCCAGACAGGTGAGCTCATGTCGCCTTTGACTGAAGACTTTCTCTGCGGTTGGAAACGTACTTGGGTGTTTGAATATACACTTAAGGGTGAACGTCTGGATAAAGACCCAGAGGGGCTCCCAGCGGTCAGACTCTGCTCTGGTGGGAGCCCCCGGTGCTCCAGGTCGGAGCTCCTCCTTCCTTTCAGAGAAACAGAGGTGGTGATAACAAGGGATTATCTTCTGACGGCGTTTTTTTCCCCCCACATTTCCATTATTAATGAGCTGATCAAAGAGCACGTTTTTCCGAACACGGTTCTCCAGTGATTAGTTAGTGTCTACGACTCCGCTATCACTCATTAGAATACATTTTGACTCATTTAAATGCGTAACAAAAAAAAAAAAAAAGATAAACTTCGGAGAGGACAAATTGAGACGTGTTATCCCCCCTTCAATCGTTCAAATCGTTAGTTTCCCATTGAAACAATTTAGATGGGCTCTTTTGAAAAGATTCCAGCATCAACATCTCCTCTCTGTATATTCTCTGTTTTCTGGATAAAAAAAAACAAACGCAGAATAAAAAAGAAAAAGATAAGAATGCTGCGACCAAAAGGAGTTTGCGACGTGGGGACTTTTCGTCGTTTCCTCTCTCGTGTCCTCATACCGAGACCAATGTTCCTTTTATACCGCCCGCTTCAAATTGTTGTGGAGAAATAGGTTTTAAAGGGAGAGCAATGTTTCTTCTTTCCTTTTTTTCTATTCTTTCAGTTGTTTTTTTTTCTCTCTTTCCTCCCCGAATTGTTTTCCTCGCTAGACTGCAGGAAATATTGTCACTTCAAGAGACAGACGGTGGCTTCCTCCCTTTCTCTCTCCTCGGAGATGGAGCGGAGCTAAGTCGCTGGAGAGTGTGTTTACGCGTTTGTGTGTGTGTGTTTGTGTGTGTGTGTGTGTGTGTGTGTGTGTGTGTGTGTGTGTACTATGAAAATCTGGCGGTTTGTTGGGAGTTGCGTCGGCATCGAGGAGTGATGTGAAAGGGAACACTGTGATTGAACCGCGTAGAGCAGGTGAATCTGAATTCATCCTTCATTGATTTCAGTGGTAAAAACACACACACACATACACACACACACACACACACGCAAAACACACAAACGCACGCACATACATACACCCACGCAAAACACACGCACACACACACACAAACAAACACACACACACACATACTCTCACACAAACACACACACACACACACACACACACACACACGCAAAACACACACACGCACACACACACACACATACACACACACATACACAAAACATACACACACACACACACACATACAAAGAAACACACACACACACACACAAACAAACGCACACACACACACACACACACACACACAGACACACACACACACACACAGACACACACACACACACACACACACACACACACACACACACACACACACACACACACACACACACACACACACACACACACATCCTTGAAAAAGTTGAAAAAAATCACAGCTGGGGATGAAGGGAGGAGGAGACGGATGATACAATTTCATTTTGAGACTCAAAAAATAAGATACAACACAAACAAATCTACCAAATGGGTGTGGAATTGCATTTGTGTATTCAATATTTAGTGGAGATCATTTTTTATTGTTGTTTTTTTGTGTTCTTTGTTCTAACTGGTGAAATTAAATTCACTTGTTGATCAAACCGCTGTATGCAAGTTTTTGTTCTGTTTCTTCTGTTTAGTCACGAAATTGTGCGACAGAAATAAAAGAGAATTGAAATAAATAAGTGAAATGAGGGAGGTTGAAGGAGAGGGTTGAAACCCCGGTGCGTTTCTGTGGAAATATACCTCACCTGGCTGGAAAATGGTGTATTATATTCATAATGTATGTATACATCTTTTTTTCAAAAGAGAGAATATGAGAACATTCTAAGCAAAGGCTTGTTCACATGAGACTATTAAAGACGTTTGATTCAGAACAAGTTAACATTTATATTTATTTATGCATTGATCAGACGCTTTTATCCAAAGCGACTTACATGAGAGGCTATCAAATCAAAGCGTACATCGACCATCGCCGCAACCTCTAGAAGAACAAGATCCAACAAACGGAGCAGACACATGCAGCGACGGCAAACCAACACACACACACACACACACACACACACACACACACACACACACACACACACACACACACACACACACACACACACACACACACACACACACACACACACACACACATACACGCACACACACACACACACTCTCTACTTCTGATCCATTCCAGCTTGTCCTTTTCCCCGGGGGACGGCCAGGACTAGTGGGCCTCTAGTCTAACCAGAGGCCCACTAACAAGCAACAGGTAAAGCCCCCATCCACACACACACACACACGGGAGAGGAACCCTTGTCTTGACATGTTGTCCATCCTGCTCCGGGGCTTGTTCCACCTAGCCCCCTCTCTACAATATAACAAATATGTTTCTGCTCCATCGTCTGTGTCTCTGTGCCAGAGGGCCCTGAAAACACCACCCGAGTGGCGCAACCCAGGACAGGTGTGGCTGCTCAAACCACACCATCCCCACACCACGTCACGGATTTAAGGCACAACTGAAAACTCCAGGACGACAACCAGCCTGGTCCAGCCTGACTGTCAGTCGACCGGGGAGAACGGACACAGCAAAACCAAACAGTGTAGTCACGATGGCCGCCGTTCATCTGTGGGAGATAAACGTCTGCGGGTTAGAGGGGAGGCGGCGGTGGCGGCGGAAGAGGAATGAGCTTCTTTCTCAAGTGTTTTGATTCCACTCGGGTTATCTGGCAGTGATCTCCGTGCGGAGCCGCCGGGGGTAGGCGGAGGAGAGGAGCCGCCGTCTCCGTCTCCAGGTGGAGGACGTCTCCCCGAGCGGCGAGGAACCCTCAATCCCCTCCCTTTTATTTATTTATCTTCCCATCTATCCGTCTATCCGTCTCTTCAATTGGAAGCGCCGACGGGCGGAGATTCCCGAGGGATCATTGCCGCATCAGCGAGACGCAAAATGTGTGTTGACGGGGGTAAGGAAGAAAGGGAGGGAAGGAGACCCGCACAAAAAAAAAATCCTTCTTTTTCAATTTGACGAATAAAAAAAAAAAGAAATATTGCAGGTACATAAAATAAAAAGAAGTGAAACAAAAACAGTGAATAACATTCCAAAGGAAGACAATGAGGAAGAAATGAGCCTGGTAGAAATGACTTCGCAGTACACACACACGCATGCACGCACGCACGCACACACACACACACACACACACACACACGCGCACACACACACGCACACACACACTTAACAACACGAGGTATTGGCACTTGTTGATGTGCCCAAATTGGAAGGTTCCAAAACACCGGAACACGAGTCCTCGTTTCCCAGAGAGCTGACAACAGCGGGCGCTCTAATCCGCCGTGTCGAAAAAAGCTCCGTTTCCATTTTTTCCCCCCCTCCACCTTTTATCGCTCCGCCAGCGAGCGCTCGGCGTGCGGCTGGCTATCCAGCGGCGGCGCTCGGCCGGCTCCGGCGGCTCCGACGGCTGAACTAGTTTTAGTTAACGAGGGGCAGGGAGAGAACACACGGGCTCATTAAGTGGGTTATGGCATCGGGAAGTCGTTTCCAAATCACCCAAGGACACTGTTGCACGGCCGCCGCCCCCTTTGTGAGGAAGCTCCAGCACAAGAACAATCAGATGGAGTCTAATGAGCTGCCCGGCTTTGTTTTGATTTGGGCTTTTCTCTCTCTCTCTCTCTCTCTCTCTCCCTCTCTCTCTCTCTCTCTCTCGTGCTGTGTGTGTGTGTGTGTGTGTGCGTGTGTTTTGTTTCCTTCTCTTCGCTATCGAGGGCAACAAAACGAAGAAAGGCGGCGTGTAAATCGAATACAGTACAAATTGGTTGATGTACAAAATGAACTGTTTGTCCACCACATTTGATTTTTAACGGGAAGGAGATTCAGTTTAAAAACCAGCGTGTCGGCTCTGACCCCCGAACAAGAGACGGGTTATTACCGAGTAATGAAAAGGCCGCTGGAGCCGGGGCCGGAGGCGGAGCCGGGGCCGGAGCCGGAGCCGGGGCCGGAGCCGGAGCCGGGGCCGGAGCCGGAGCCGGGGCCGGAGCCGGGGCCGGAGCCGGGGCCGGAGCCGGGGCCGGAGCCGGGGCTGGGGCCAGCTTCGTTTGGCTCGGCAGACTCAAAATTCCACCGGCGTCTCTACGGCGAAACTCATTTGGTGATTTATGAGAACACAGCCGAGCTGTTTTCTTTGAGCCACGCACTCTTTGAGACACTGCTTTTAATCTTATTGTCTTTGGGCAAAGTTTTACCCGAGCCCTCGTCCTGTTTCTTTGTGACAAATACATTAGAGGAGTTTTTTTTTTCTCTCTTTTTGGCCTAATTAAAAAACTTTCTTTTCAACACACTTTTCTGAATACAGGTGAAGAGATATACTGTATATATGTGTGTGTGTGTGTGTGTGTGTGTGTGTGCGTGCGCGCACAAGGAGTTTAAATAGTTTGACAAAGGCGAGAGCTATCTAGAATAAAGCTTTAGGATTAAGAAAGCCTCACACCTGAGAGCCGCGAGGCGCTTAACACTTCTTTAATGCTTTCTGTTTAATCTGGGTGGCAGCAGACCCTCACCTCCATCGGCGCCCTGTGAAGTTATTCCCTCAAATATTCACCGCCACCCGAGCAAAGGGAAGGATCCGCCCGCCCCCCACCCCCTCCGTCTTCAAACTTTTAAGAAGGCGTCGCCAAAGGAAACCTCGTCAGGCGGCATCCACGTCGGGTTTCTGCGATAGAGAGCTGGAATGATGGGGGCGCTGGGAGGGGGAGGTGACGCTCTTGGACGGGGGCGATTTGCATTTCATCCCATTAAATCTCTGTGTTTCTCAAACCACACCCGGGCTCCATCCCAATACTCTGCCTTTGAAAGGCAAACATTAGCGATTCACTAGTTACCGAACACATTTCTCCCAATCTGCATATTGGCATTGGAGCTGCGCGGCGCACGCATCCCCGCGCTCACTTTTCCCGCTCATGAATAACGAAAATGTGAATTTGAATTATTAATGCAGATTTTTGCACACAATCTACAGGGGCCATTATCAAGATCCGGGATGGATTTCATTTCATTTTGACAGATTAGACTGATCCAGACATCTGCCGGCATTGAAAACACACAGAGGGGTACGGACTAAGGTGATTAGAAAAGATAATCTTACTTCGCCTTTGATTGCCGATAGAGCGAAGGGCTTTATTAGAGGCTTTTGTTATTCCGCCCTTTCATATGAAAGAGCGCAGCTGAGCGGTGGGGGGCGTTTTTTTTTTTCCCCCCCTTTCTTTTTTTTTTTTTCGGACCACAGCCAAAATGTCACGTCTCCAGACGGGCGCCCACCGGAGGCCGGCGGGCCGGCGCCACAGCCGCCGGGAACGAGGCGGCGAGCGGTCGCCGCCGCTCGCCCACAATCCTCTATTTGCGAAAGGTCGGGATCCAGACAAGGCGGTCATATGAGCGCTCAAACATCCACTTATCTTCTGAAAGCCCACAAACTAGGTAATCCTCTTATTTGACACCGATGCCAGATGCTCATTACCCCAACCACTTCCCCAGCGATGAGTTGCGCTGCCAGGCCTGAATTTCCCGTCGAGACCGCTTTGCGCATCTCATACACAATATGAATCTTGCGATGCGGCACGCCACCCACCTGAGCAATCCCTAAAAAACCAGAGCGCCTCTTCATCCTCGCAGGATTATCTTGCCACCCCGCCGGAGACGCTGAGCCCCTCCACTTGACACCGCCGCCGCGAGTCTTTAAAAGGCGTCGGAGCACAACCTCCTCCCCCGTACCCCCCGTCCCGATCTGGCCGCCTATCCGGGCGCATCTCTTTCTTTATCGGCGCTCGGCTGCGTCGGCCTGATCACAGGATTTGTTCAACTCCCACGGAAAAAAAAAAAAAAAAAAAAAAAAACGAACAAAACGGAAGTGAACCCCCCCCCCCCCCCCCCACACCCCCGGAGAGACGAGAGCGAGGGAGCGAGGGAGCGAGGGAATACGAAGGAGACAGGAGGGAGCAACTTGATCAGAGGAACAGCATCACCCGTCAGAGAAGGCTCCGTTTCCCAAAATCCATCCCCCTCACCTGAACTTTGGGAGTCGGTGTCTGAGTCTCTACGAGTCCCTCTGTGTTCAGAACCTAAATCACCTTCTATCCTCGTTCATGTTGAGGTTTATTTTTGGCGGCTGAATGTTTATTGTTTATTACTCGGCTTATTATAAAGGGCTGTATCCTATCCTATTTAGGTTCATTGTACATTGCCAAATTGCCAAATTAATATTTTAGATATATATGTTCTATTTATTTTGTAGATGTATTTTTAGGTTTATTTTTGTACTTTATTCTGTATTGTTAGGTTTACTGGTCATTGTTTATCATTTGTTTTATTGTATATTGGCCAAATCTACAGTATATTGTTCATAATTTATTTTTAATGTTTATTTTATTATTTATTGTACATTTTTAGGTTAATTGTATATTTCCATTTTTTTCCTGTCTAGTTAATTTTTAGGTTTATTGCATAGTACTATTTAATTTTTTCTAGTTTTTTTTATTATTGCTTTATTATTGTCCTTAATGCCTATTTTTATGAGAGCTTTTTCTCTTCTTCTTTGAGATGCAATTTTCCTTGCTTCCCCTATCTATCTATCTATCTATCTATCTATCTATCTATCTATCTATCTATCTATCTATCTATCTATCTATCTATCTATCTATCTATCTATCTATCTATCCATCCATCTATCTATCTATCTATCTATCTATCTATCTATCTATCTATCTATCTATCTATCTATCTATCTATCTATCTATCTATCTATCTATCTATCTATCTATCTATCTATCTATCTATCTATCTATCTATCCATCCATCTATCTATCTATCCATCTATCTATCTATCTATCTATCCATCCATCTATCTATCTATCTATCTATCTATCTATCCATCTATCTATCTATCTATCTATCTATCTATCTATCTATCTATCTATCTATCTATCTATCTATCTATCTATCTATCTCTCTATCTTGAGCAGAAGCGATGTTTTGTTTATTATGGTGGATAATGTGAGTACTTACACCAGTGCGCCCTTTGCCCTTTGACCTTCGCTGTAAGTCTGACACCAGTCGCCGTCATTTATCTCTTCCCCTCACATCGCACACGTTCCACGTTTCATTACTGCAAATTATTTAATCAAAAAAAATATCACAGAACAGGTGTCGGCTGAAGCTGGGTTGCAGAAACTAATAAAAATCTGTGAATTACAAACAAAGCTACGACAGAGGGAGGAATTGACCTTTCCTTTCTACCCAGAATGCATTTGGGGCGATTTTATCCAGATTGGAAAAGCAGAAAATGAAGTACCAGCTTAAGATATTACCTCGAAAATAGATCAAACTAAACACAGAAAAGAACAGGCTGAGTCTGCACGCCGGCGGACCTTCGGTTAAGTCTCTTCATTACATTTGATCGAATCAAAAGTGAATTCAAATCCAACCCCAACAACCTACTTGCTTCATTCATATTTGAGTTCAATCGATCAAAATTAGGGGGGGCCAACCTATATGTCCTTTGGTCTCTCAACTATACTTGGGCTCAAAAAAATATTTTTTATTCATCAGCATATATTCAGACATTAATGCAAACTCCACTCGAAATCACCAACCCACTGAAATGTGGCTAATGGCTCACCGATAGCGATCCAATGTTTTGGAGAGCCGCTCGCTTCAATCACTTTTTGACTACCGGGCTTTAAATCAAGGCCATATTAAAAAATCAGGTAATGATCTTCCGTTGCAGTGGCATGTATTTATTTAGAATAGAAAGATAGCACCACATTATTTATCCCTGGAGGTCAATTGAGGGAAAGGAGAGCGCCCAGAAGTTTTCGTACATTCTAATAATATCCCGATATTTTTAACGCGTAAAACGCATATTTTCTCAGTGTTATTTCCTGCAAGTGTATCATCCAGTACAGTGAGACTCTGAATCAGCGATGGCACCGTTTCTTACCTCATCTCAGGTTCTGTTGATGCTCTCGGTGTAGCTTTTGCGAGGCTCTAACAACTCCTAACGTCAATTTCAAAAATCATGTTTTACCACAGATTAAAATTTTTTATTTTTTTCTTAAATATCTCATCAGATACAACATAAAGTGTATTTGCTAAACACATCAAGGTCTTCCTCAGTTTGCGCAGGTAAAAGGCCGTCTTACCTCCCCCCGGCGCCCGCCGCTTTGAAGTTCGACGATCCGGGAGGAAGCTCTGATGTTTCTTCTGAGAGGAGGGACGTGGGGCCGCATCCTGATCCGGGGCCCCGGCGCTGCCTGTGAAGGTCCATGAAGGTGTGAGGATCTGATTCCGATCGACACGTCGGCACAAAGCCATGATGTCTTGGAGACGTACGGTACAATCCCCGGAGGGTTTCGGTGCCTTGCTCAAGGGCGAGTTAGTGGGGCAGAGTGTTTTTGAAAAGGGGGTGGGTCCAATTTCATCCAAATTGGACACTTTGAGGACTAGTACTGTATTTTTCAACACATCAAAACACTGTTTACTCACTTCAGACCAGAGCAAACAGGGTAGAACCGCTTCACTTTTTATTTCAGACATTTTAATTGAAGTTTAATTCGGAAAATATGTATCACGCACACTGGCCCAGCTCTTAAAATTCCTTTCGCACCAAACTAAAATGCGACAGTGACTGGAGAAACTAGTTACGATACGACCAAAACATCTTTGGATTTTGTCATTTGACAGTAGGGCATAAAAACCTATATTCAGGGTTCGCAAATAATAATTTTTGTCACGTCTCGTTCATGTTTTTTTTTTTTTTCTCTTATTTGATTTATTTTACTGGCTCTCTGTTTCATGGTGCTGTTTCACTGGGATGCTGGTTGACTGTGAAGCACTTCATAAACAGGTTTTTCTTTTTTAAAGCGCCGTATAAATTGAGTTGTAAAGATTTCCCACAGAGACTTCGCTGCCAGTTTGCAGCTAAAGGTGCAAAGAAACAAACAACCTATACCTAAATACCTTTTATTTACGTTGAAAATAAGAAATCTGAAAAACATACCCCTCGTGTGAATTACACAGGAAACTAAATAGTGTATAAAGATTATTGTGACTCAGAAGAATAACCTTGATTGTTTTGCAGCATTGATTGTTCAAAATGCTCAATGTATTTATCCGACACAAGCTGTTTGCACCAAATACTCTTGTTGCTCTTTAAATTTGTCTGATTGCCGATAACAGCTATAATATGGAACATATCATATTTCTAAATTCGCTCCCCTACATCCCTGTTATGATAATTGAATTTCTTGGAGAAAACAAAAAAAACGACAACCTTCCTCCCGATTGCCAGTCAGGTCTTTGTATGTGAAGCACAAGAAAATAAGGCTAACAAAGTCATTTCCTCATTTAAATCAATGCAAAGTTGTTTCTTTAAAGGATCATACCAAATTGGTGCCAAATTGAGTTCCAGCCCATTTACTAGTCAGAATGTACATTTTACATGATTGACTATTTTCTTGAAGATAGTTCACATTTTTTGATTTTATTCAATGCACTCTCTATTTTTGGGGTTATGGTTAGAGTTATCATATACTGAGAAATCTTCCTTAAAATGATCTCTCTCTGAATGATCTCTGTCTGTCAGACAACTTGACGGCGCCACACGCTTCCACGCCCTTATTTGATTGGCCTATTTAGGCAGCCAGTCCCTCCGGACATCCCGCGGGGAGTAATGAGCAGTAGACACTAGACGGCAAACTCAGAGGATGCAAAATAAATAGAGATAATTAAAAAATATATAAAAGTCGTCTGTCAGAATTAGGGCCTAAAACTCTATTTGACAATTTGAACCGGTTTCAATTGTGTTAATTAAGTTGAGATTTTACGGGCCTAATCATTTACCCCAAACCCAATTCCTCACCCTGGAAAAGCTGTTTGGGAGCGAGACTCGCACGGGATGAAACCTCTCACATAACTTTACTATTATTAAAATTATTATTCATGGCGTTTCATTTTAGTTTTCCAGCTGATGACCTGGCGCCGGGTGATTCCAAGTGTCAAACTACAGGAATCACAAAAAAAAGAAAAAAAAGAATTCAGAAAAGAAAAGAAAATGTAAAATGTACGCAACGCTGTTACGCAGCGCGCGCGCGTGCGGAGCGGGACCTCTCTGATCGTTAAAAGGTTATTAGAGAAGGATAAGATTCGCTTTATTGCGCTCGAACGTTCCGGCAA
>NC_137199.1:18175195-18270195 GCF_960531495.2 Zeus faber | reverse complement strand
AAAACAATAACTATTCACCCTGAAGACAATGACTGTTTAGTGTAGTCCGTGTGAACACACTGTACATGGTGAAGTTATTCCAGACCTGGCTAAATGTCCCAATTCTAAGTTATTCATTATTGGTTTTCAGACTCAAATTCATAGAGCTTCTGCAACCTCCGGTCCATGTGGACTCATAAGACGTATTGATATATTTCTAATAATATATGTCGTCATTTCTCTATAATCTTTATTCTTTTACATTTTGGAGCTCCCTCCGTGCTCCATGACACAGTAAATGTAACTGATGTGATACTGAAATTCACATTGAACAGTAAGAAATATTCTTATTTAGCCTCAATCTGTTGCTTGAAGACCTAGAAGTGAATTATAATGCATGAAGTGGGTGATGAAGTGAAGTGCAAGCTGGAAAATAATAATAATAAAATGGAAAAAAAGAAGAAGAAAATCTGCTGCTAACTGCTGGTGTAGCAACAAGTTGGGGACCTAAAAATCGAATTCAGGGGTTTAAAAAACAGGTTGAGAACCTTTCCCAGCCTGTTTTTTAAACCCCTGGATGCTGGAGCGGGGGTGGGTGGGCGGTTGAGGGGCTGTTCCTAAATTGGGGATAAATGACCAGATATTCGCTGGTTCGAAACCTTTCGACTCCAGTAAACTCAGAATTCCTGGAAAGGTGGAACGCACCTGCCATTTGTTCTGCTGAAGCCGGTTGACCCCTTTTCACCCACTCAAACAATTTCATTAGAATTTAATGGACGTCGGGTCCGAAAATAACATGCACTTAAAAAACTTCCCGGGCTAAGTAGAGCAGAAATTTCCGTAAAAAAAAAAAAAAAAGGCCCAATTTCAATTTGGCAAAAAGACGTTGTCAAAGTCACTTTTCATCTATTGAGGGTGAGTCTGTCCTGCAGTACAGCATCCAGTGGTAATCAATAACGGTGAAAGTAACTAAGTGCTGCACTGAAAGTTAATTATTCATAATATGATGTAATCAATTAAAAGAATCCCCAAAAATATGATGCAAATATAACACAAACCAATTGTAGGTTGGAAGCAAAGGTCTATTTTTGGGGAGAAATTAATAATTGTTTTCTATTTCTGAATGTCGCTGTTTGTAAAGTACCTTTTACTCACTCAGGCTTTTCATTGGGAATTGCTGCATTTTTTTAATCACGATACAGACAAACTATGATATTAAACCACTCAGTCTCCTATCTGGTATTTGTTTTTCCAACCACTTATTTATCACAACATTGCTTGTAATTACCCCTGACTAAACAGCAGCGCAGGTTTAATTTCTGTTTGACTGAGTGTGTCACTTTTCAACGAAAATCCACTGTTTAGGAAGTCGAAATCTGCAGCTGGGCCTGCACCACAGAGGAGGAGACGATGTTAATGTAGTAATATACTGTATTCAATTAAATTACAGAGGGTACCAAATTAATCAATATTTATTTTCATTATTTATTTATTTATCTATTTATCTATCTATTTATTTATTTATTTATATATATATATATATATATTTTTTTTATTGTTAATCGTACATTTTTAGGTTTATTTTATATTGCCAGTTTTCTTTTATTATTATTATTATTATTATTATTCTTATTATTATTATTATTATTATTATTATTATTATTATTATTATTATTATTATTATTATTATTCGTAGTAGTAGTAGTAGTAGTAGTAGTAGTAATTGTTGTATTATTAGAAATATTAATATTAGTCGATCCATCTATCTATCTGTCTGTCTCTCCATCTATCTATCTATCTATCTATCTATCTATCTATCTATCTATCTATCTATCTATCTATCTATCTATCTATCTATCTATCTATCCATCCATCCATCCATCCATCTATCTCTCTATCTATCTATCTATCTGTCTAGATAACTAAGGCTTTTGCTGCCTCTGGAATAGAACATTCGCATATATTGAGTGATTGAGTGATCAGCCTTATATAAAATCTGTATTTCTTAAGAGTTCCGAATTTGTAATTCAGACACTACAGTAGGATGCACATTTTTAGTTGAGAAAAAAATGTATAATATATAGATTATATATATAGATTTTGCAAATTAATGTACATTTTAAGTTGATCCAATGATTATTTTTGTAGCATGTCATGTATATTGCGTGTAGCATGTCTGAAACCAGTAGTAGTAGTATGAAATCCAGCAGTACTGGGAAAGAACCAGGATGACATAGTGCAGTGTCGGTGAGCGTATCCCATAATGCACTGTGAGGCCAAGACGGCGACAACGGTAAAAGGCGTCTCAGCTGTGTCGTATCTCTGCCCTCCGGCGGCTCTGAGGACATCTCAACAGAGCAGATGTTTCATGTTCCCCGTCCTCCTCAACAAAGAGCTTCCCTCGTCCCGACGTTCATTCCCCCCCTTCCTTCACACGACGACGAATGGAAACAAGTGCTGGCTGACCCCGCCCGCCGCGTTCTGTATCGCTTCACCCACACCTCCCGCCGTCGCCCCGCCCCCTTACCCTCGTTGCCTCGATCCTTCGTCTGTTAATGAGTCGTCTGTCTGTTTGCTCACGTTACTTCCATGCGATTGACCGCCGCCGCCCGCGTTCATTTGCATAGCGCCGCACCCGGCCGGCGCTAATGTGATGGAAATCCAAACGCCGTCGCGACGCCTTTTTCACACATGACATCAATTCATCAGAGTCCGGGCTCAGGTGCAGTTGGCCGACAGCACATTCTTCACGCATGTATAGGTTGTTTTTATTTTTTATTTTTATCCACCCATCTCTCTCCCTCCCTCTCTCTCTCTCTCTCTCTCTCTCTCTCTCTCTCTCGCTCTCCCTCTCTGTCTCTTTGGGGACGAGCGAGACAGGTCGGCGGCGCCGGAGAGCGGAGCAGGATGTGGAATTAATGACGGGACGTGATTGTTCAAGGATGCTGCGATACGGGAGTGAAGCAGGGAAGTCGAACTAATGGCTGATGAGACGATGCAGCGCGAGCATTAGTGTGAGCACATGGTCCGGTAGAGCCCAAAAAACACACACACACACACACACACACACACACACACACACACACACACACACACACACACACACATAAGGTTCAAACACTAGGGACCGAGACACACATTCTCTCTCTTTCCCTCACGCTCTCAAACACACACACACACCCACCCACCCCCACACACCCCCACACACACACGCACACACACACACACACACACACACACACACACACACACACACACACACACACACACACACACACACACACACACACACACACACACACACACACACACGCACACACACACAGATGCACACAAGGTACACACTTTGCAAATGTGCCACACATCACACACCACAGATACACATTCAGGCCGTTTCTCAATACCAAGTATGCAAAGTCCGGACTCGCGGACTTAGTTCAGACTTGGCAAGTTCGACTCGGGGGTACAGACCTCCGGGGAAGGGAGGACGCAGGACGGTCATTCTGCAAAATGCATTCTGGGATACTTGGCTGTCCCAAGTCCACACAAGTCACCACCGATGCACCCTCGATAAAATGGGCGGAGCAAGTCCACATCCGGGCCTTTGGACTGGACTTGATGGCTTGATGCGTACTTTGAATTGGAACAGGGAACTTGGGCTGCGACTGATGACGTTTCACAAGTCCACAAGAACACAAGTACAGACAAGAACGCAGATGGAGAAAGGGCCTCGGTCTCCCTTTGAGACACACACACACACACACACGCACACACGCACACACGCACACACACACACACACACACACACACACACAGACACACTTATAATAATTGTATTCCTCGACACCTAAACCACCAAGTACATTGAGTCTTAAAGGAACCCAGTGAGTCAGCCTGTGGGGAAATTATGTCGCAATGTTACTGAATTACAGCTGGACCCATTTTTGTAATCAGCCAGGCCCAGCAAAAAATCTGAGATTGCCCACAATCTTGACCGTGACGTCGCGTGGGGGAGACGGGACGGAGCGGGTGCTGCAGTGAACGGCAACTTGGCGGGCGACGCTCAGAGTGTGTTTTCATTTTAGATTCAGACTTATTTCCCAGTTTCCATCTCGTATGAAAAGAAAAAAGTAAACATCCGGCGCATCCCACCGGGAGAGCAGAGCCCCGTCTCTCACGGAGAGAGGAGGCGGGGCGTGGTTTTTTTTGTATTTTAGGTTCGATGTATTTGTTTTCCCTCGTTTCATAAGTGAACCAAACCAAACAGAACCGGGGTCTCTCCGTTGTTCTCTTTAACTTTACCGCCGTCTCCGTCAGTATGGGACTTTATTTTGTAAAAATGTGTTTTTTTTCCCATGTAAACACTCTTTACTGCTCAATAATAAATCCTAAACACAGTACTTCACCATCCTAAGTAGCTGTTAAACTAAAGCTGCGTTCACACGTGCACTGCAACCCTGAAATTATCCAGACATTACCTGGAGGAGCTGTATGTGTGAAGGCAAATGTCCGAATCAGTTGGACCGGACTTTCCCCGACCAGCACCCTGGTACAAAGTCCGTGTGATGTCCGATCGAGCGGTATGTGTGAACAGAGCAGGCGATTGTCCGAAGAATTCACTGACTGATTCACTATAGAATGCCTGAATGTGTACATGTGTGTAGTGTATGTGTGTGTGTGTGTGTTCGAGTTACTTTACGCATGACTTTATCTGAGGTGTGTGTGTGGTGAGGTGTGCGTCAGTGTGCTGACAGCGAGTGGGCGTGTCCCGTGTTGATGACGTGTCTCTCATGGGACTGGTGACGTCATCAACACGCCCACTTGCCGAGCGTTAGGAAGGGTCATTTAGCGCCCTAACTTACGAGGACAAAGAAGAAGAAGAAGAAGAAGAAGAAGAAGAAGAAGAAGAAGAAGACAATATACGTTTATATTGCGAATAATATGTCCAAATACATGGAGTATCAACCCAAAAAAAGTCACAATTACTGACAAGCCTCCTCTGCCATCTTGTATGTCCTGTAAAACTCTGCAGCGTCATTACATCATTGCATCACATCCTGTCTCCTGCACGCTCTACCCAGGCTCCGCCCCTCATCCAAACCAAACAGAGTGCTTCCAGTCGGTGTGAAGGCGTCTGACACGGACAATTTCCACTTGTGTGCAACACATGTGAAAGGACAACTCCGGACAATGTGCAGACCTGATTATCTGGACATTGTCCGGAGTTCATGTGTGAACGCAGCTTCAGTGACCGACCTGCTGACTGACTCACACCCTGCTACTGCACTGAGCCGACCACTCCCCCCTGTGACATCACCGCCCAGATGTAAAACACTGAAAACAGCGACATTTTCCCTGAATTTTTGCCCTTTCTGCCTTTAAAAAAAAAAAAAAAATTTCAAAACATAAGCACAATATCTCCTCCATAAGCACAATATTGTACATTCATAAAAAAATAACCTTGATAGTTACTCTTCAACTGCTTGACTCATCAGAGAGTCCGTGTAGCATCTCACGTTGTTCAACACGTTTCAAGAGGACGCTGCAACCCTAAAGTGGAGTGGTGGCTGTTCTCCACCCATCCATCCCTCCCTCCCTCCCTCCCTCCATCCCTCCCTCCATCCCTCCATCGCTCCCTCCTTTCATCCCTCCATCCCTCCCTCCATCCCTCCCTCCTTTCACCCCTCCATCGCACCCTTCCTCCATCCCTCCATCCCTCCCTCCCTCCATCCCTCCATCCCTTCCTCCATCCCTCCATCTCTCCCTTCTTTCATCCCTCCATCCCTCTGAAGGTCTCTCTCCTCCTGTGGGGAAATTCATTCGCAGTGTTACTGAATTACAGCTGGACTCATTTTTGTAATTAGCCAGGCCCAGCAGAAAATCTGAGATTGCCCGCAAACTTGACCGTGACGTCGCGTGGGGGAGATGGGACAGAGCGGGCGCTGCAGTGAACGGCAACTTGGTGGGCGACGCTCAGAGTGTGTTTTCATCTTAGATTCAGACTTATTTCCCAGTTTCCATCTCCTATGAAAAGAAAAAAGTAAACATCCGGCGCGTCCCACCGGGAGAGCAGAGCCCCGTCTCTCACGGAGAGAGGAGGCGGGCCGCGTTTTTTTTGTATTTTAGGTTCGATGTATTTGTTTTCCTTCGTTTCATACGTGAACCAAACCAAACAGAACCGGGGTCTCTCCGTTGTTCTCTTTAACTTTACCACCGTCTCCGTCGGAATGGGACTTTATTTTGGAATTTATATATTTTTTTTCATGTAAACACTCTTTACTGCTTAAATCCTAAACACAGTACTTCACCATCCTATGTAGCTGTTAAACCAAAGCTGCGTTCACACGTGCACTGCAACCCTGAAAGTATCTAGACTCCCTCCCTACCTGGAGGAGCTGTATGTGTGAAGGCAAATGTCCGAATCAGTTGGACCGGACTTTCCCCGACCAGCACCCTGGTACAAAGTCTGTGTGATGTCCGATCGAGAGGTATGTGTGAACAGAGCAGGTGATTATCCGGAGAATTCACTGACAGCAAGTGGACGTTTCGCGTGTTGATTATTTGGACATTGTCCGGTGTTCATGTGTGAAAGCAGCTTTAGTGACCGACCAGCTGACTGACTCACATCCTGCTACTGCACTGAGACGACCACGCCCCCCCTGTGACATCACCGCCCAGATGTAAAACACTGAAAACACAGACATTTTCCCTGAATTTTTGCCTTTTCTGCCTGCGGAAATAAAAAGCCCCCCCCCCCCTAAAAAAATAATTTCAAAATATCTCCTCCAAAAACACAATATTATACATTCATAAAAAAAGAACCTTGATAGTTGCTCTTCAACTTCTTGACTCATCAGAGAGTCCGTGTAGCATCTCACGTTGTTCAACATGTTGCGAGAGGAGGCTGCAATACCAAAGCGGAGTGGTGGCTGTGCTCCCCCCCTCCATCCATCCCTCCCTCCCTCCCTCCATCCCTCCATCTCTCTCTCTCTTCCCTCCATCCCTCTGAAGGTCTCTGTCCATTTTGTCGAACTGAACTTCTCGCTCGCCCTCTTTCCCGCCTTTGTTTAATTTCTCCTGTAAGCGCAGACGGAGATTGATTTTGGCCGTTTCTTTCAACTTTGCATTCTCTTTTCCCTCCCCCTCCCCCCTCTCTCCTTCTCTCTCTCTCTCTCTCTCACCCCTCTCCCTCTCTCTCTCTCTCTCTCGCTCTGCCCCCTCCCTCTCTCTCTTTTTCTCCCTCTCTCTCTCTCTCTCTCTCTCTCTCTCTCTCTCTCTGTCTCTCTCTCTCTCCCTCTCCCTCTCTCAGGAATGCCTCTCATCATCTTTTCATTAGAGCTACCTCTGCCCTTATACATTATTCAGCCGGGGTCTCTGAACAGAGATTGTCCTTTATTAGATTGTCGCTAGAGTGCATTCTGCAAACTCATTAAAATACTATTAAAGGCAGCGACAGGACGCGTGCAGTTTGTCCCGGTTTTACGTTGGGACGTCGGGAGTGATGTGAAGTATACAGCGACATATACGTAGTGCTATCTGTGTCCCTCTGTGTGTGCGTGTGTGTGTGTGTGTGTGTGTGTGTCTGTGTGTGTGTGTGTGTGAGAGTGTGTACACGTGTCCGGCTGCAATTGGCTGCATGTTTTCCTCTGCGCTGAGGTGTGAGATGGAGCCATAAAGGACTGTACCGGTCCAACCAAGTGGTGGAGCGTTCGCATTTTATATTTTACATTTACCTCAGATTTTTTCCCTGACTGTAGCTAGATTACTCTTTTTTAAATGTAATTTATTTATTATTTTTATATTTTCTTATTCTCTCTATTTTCTGGCTTTTGAAATTCGAGCGATATGTTGAGAAGCCAGCCTTAACATGATCTCCTGATCTGGAGATATTTCACTTTTCATTAAAATAAGCTACAATAACTTTGCATTGATTTTCTCTGAGAAGACGTCTAAGACGCAAGTAACGCAATTCAGTTCAAATGCCATCTGTCTTTCCTCTTTTTGATTAACAAAAATGATATGTTATACATGAAATTTTTTTGTCAAAGTTGCTTCATTTGATCATACTTTGGATATTTCTATTCTGTTTGAAAAGGCAAAGGTGTCATTGTTTTAGCAAATACAAAATATAGCGAAATGAAGTAACAGTGACATAAGCACATGTTACCGTAACAAAGCTTTTGCATGATTTGCATTGTTCTGTCTTTCTTTGTTTTGTGTTGGTGTGTGAGTTACTTTAGACATGTGTCCATCTAATTATAGAATGCCTGAATGTGTACATGTGTGTAGTGTATGTGTGTGTGTGTGTGTTCGAGTTACTTTACGCATGACTTTATCTGAGGTGTGTGTGTGGTGAGGTGTGCGTCAGTGTGCTCAGCGGTCTGTGTGTGTGTGTGTGTGTGTGTGTGTTTGTGTGTGTGTGTGTGTGTGTGTGTGTCTGCGTGTGTGTGTGTGTGTGCATGCGTGTGGGTGTGTGCAGCATCAAGGCCATCATCCAGTCCTTGGGTCTCAGGTGTGCTACTCAGTGCGAGTGTTGCCAACATGACACTCTCTCTCTCCCACTCTCCCTCTACCTCTTTCGCCCACATCCTGCCCTCAACCCCCCCCCTGTGAATGTGAAAGTAATAATGCTTCGGGGAGTCATGAATACATCACAGCTTCATTCTCCCGCCACCGCCACCATTATTCATGCGTGGCATCCACACAATGTCCCACCTGAGCTGCGTTTCCTGCCCCTGTCCAAGATCTATGGGCCGACGCGTTCATATTTGAAGTTATTCACCTTGTCGTTTGTTTTCATTTTTACTGATGTTGGTCATTTGACATTTTGGAGTCGTTTCAGATCTCCCCCAAACAGCCATTTATTTGGGCGGCAGTGGCCTCTCAGCACGCGCTGATGGAGCTTTCTATTTTTCCCCTTAAGGGCTGCCATAGGATTTGGGAAAGGGGGTGATATGTGCTCCCGAGATACTGATTTATCGCGGGTCGGTAGATAGATATTTCTCTGGAGGTGTGGCTATAATTTTTAGCTGTATATAGGTGTTTTTAAGGATATTTCCAAAGTGTGTGAGTGTGTGTGGGTGGGTGGGTGGACGGGTTGCTGAGGTATTTGGTCTTTCAAGATAGATGTTTTGGTGTGAGGAATGACATTTCTTGTTTATTAGCAGATATGTCTGTGGTGTGAAGGTAGATGATTCAGGTAGACTTCAATTTCACATATATTTGTGATGTATGGATTTAGTTTTGGTGCAGAAAAAAACAGGAAGAGAGTGTTTCTGATGTTTGCATTATGGATAGGCGTTCCTCTCAACTCACTAAAATACCGTAATTAACCAAAAATGCATTCTTTTAATATGATGCTTCCTGGACAGATGCATTCGTAACCAATGAACTTCGTGTTTTTAAAAGGTGGGAAATCCGGGTTTAGAAAGTATTTCCATGCAGGGCTTTAGAGTCAACAATTTGGATGAATTATCACTTTCCCAGAAGTCCAATCCGCTGGACCTGTGCACGGCTGGAGTGAAAACATGGCAGGAGTTTTACTTTCTGGACCTGGAATTTTCCACCTCTACATGAGAAAAAAAACAATTAAAAGAGCACAGCCGTGACTTGTGCTGTGTTCAAGGCAACTTAAAAACCGTAAAACAAAAACAAAAGCAAACCAACGCTCCAAGTCAGAGGAATTTGGGTATCGACCTGAGTGTGACTGACATCATAGCAAACGAAAAGATTCCAGGAGCGGCAGAACATTCTTTGGGGTTTGTGCTTAATGTTGATTCACTGTCAAATTAACTGGATCTGTAGTCGTGCGATATCCGTTTTGCGCTGATTTTAACAGAACAGGAAACAAACTCACCTGCGGGAAACCTTCCGCCCGAGTTTCCTCCGCTTGAAAAGCAACTTCTGGAGGAGGGAAGGTCGTGATGATTGGTCTTCAACGCAGCATCTGTGAACAACTGAAACAATCATGAGCAGATGCATCGTCTTCATTACGTTTTGATAAAGCACGGGCCAACGCTCCGCCTGGCATCGACATTTGGATCGTAGCTCCATTATACCATAGCTGGACTGGATGTAAACCCGGATTTCAAATCACGTTTTGGTCTTTTTTCATCATAAAAATAAACACGTTCTGCCACCAACCTCAATTCCTTTTGCAGAATTAACCTTTGTTTTAAACAAACAACAAATGAGCTTCATTTCCCGATTTTAAGCAAATGAATTTTGACAACGTGACCACCAACGAAACCGCCAAAAACAAGTACTTCAATTTCTGTAATTACCGTTCTGCATGGGGATGAACCACATTACATCCCCAATCTAATGTCAATTTGCTCCAAAACGTCTTTCATCACGTCCACGGGAGGTTGGAGTAATCAGGTGTTTCATTTAGTCCCGGAGACATTTAAACCTGTGTTGGGTTTTTCCTTCGGTTTCATCATGATTCCTGACTGGATGGCCAGGGACGCTCTTTATTAGCAGCCTCCGGAATCATCCTTATTACTTATTTCTCACCGTAGCCACAGGAGGAAATTTACGTACCGTAGGCCTGGATTCGGATTCGGGGCAGATCGACGGTCCGCCCGAGGGGCCGCGCCAGCACCTCTGCATCGCGGTGCGCAGTCAGGCGCACGTACCTAGAAGGCAAACTTTGCAAAGTATTTTCCCCCTTTAAAAGACACAGGGAGAAATTGCTCCACGCCATATCTCACCGGTGGGCCGAGAGCCGGCTAATTTAATTCCGCCTTTAAAAAAAACCCTTGAAAAATAAATAAAATAAAGTAAAAAAAAAAAAAGCCCTGGCTGAAGGCAAGCGAGCAGAGGCTCCATATCTGCCGCCATCTGGATGTGAGACGGGAGTCCAGTTTCGGCAGCATCTATTCCCCGCAGACACTTAATATTAAACTTTAATTAATCAGCAAACTCGGGTGCTCGGCGCTGTGAAGCGGCGGCCCCCGTTCCGCAGCCCTCCCGACAACAACCTTCCCGCGGAACCCGACGGCGGCGGTGGCGGCGGTGGCGGCGGTGGCGGCGGTGGCGGCGGCGGCGGCGGAGAGAGAGACTCGGAGTAGGGGAACTAATTAAATTCCGCTCCCTCGCCTGGCTGTTCCTTCGCGACAGAAGTGGAGCAGCTGTTGCGGGGTGAGAGGATAAGGAGACGCTGTTGTCACTTTGCCCCGCTGTGCCTCCGCACGCGCGCGTTTGTTTTCTGCGTGGCGCCGACGACCGCAATACGGTATTGGGCGTTGTAGGGGTTTAATAACGGCTGTGAGATGACAAGACGCTCCTCGACCCCCCGAGTGGGACGTCGCTAACTCGGTTGGCCGCTCGTTACGCTGATCAACGCCAACGCCACCAAAAAGGGAAGAAGCTGGTTGTTTTTTTAAACTGTAAAAAGGGAAAAGTCAAACCAATTCCAAGCGTTGCCGACGAGAGACATTTGTTCGGCGTTTGACGGAAGCTGCAACTTTTTAGAATCAGAACACGTACCCTCATGATATCTCAGCCGCTGTGGACGGGAAATGGGCTGCGGCCTTTCTAGTCCCAGGGGACGCAAGACTTTATTTTTTTTTTCAATCGGTGATTTGAGAATTTTGGCTCTTTTTTTGGAGAAGAAGAAGAAGAACCTTTAATTCATGCAACACACCACACTACAACACAGGCCCATACTTTGGATGGTGGCCGGTGAAATGAGGCCTCTGCGTTTAACCCATCCTGGCTTGTCCTTCCTCATTTCAAAGGTTTGTACAGTCGTTTTGGGAGTCATACGGCACTTTTTACGATTTGGTCTCATGTCCACCCATTCACACACCGGGGGGGCGGAGGCAGCCACGCAGGGCGCCTCATTGGAAGCAGTTTGAGGTGAGGTGCCTTGCTCGAGGACACTTTCACACGGTATGGGATCGAAACCGTGTGATCCTTCGATGAGTGGGCGCCCCGCTCTACCCCACGGGCGGCGGTACGAGCTGGACCCCGGCGCAAGGCAAACACTGTTTAATCCAAACTCCACCCGTCATTTCAAAAAGGCTCTGTTTGGAGTTGGAGGTCATTTTTGGGCGGCTGTAATCCATCACATCAACAAGCCGCCTGGAGTCCAGCTGCCGGCGCTCCACATAATGGTGTTGATCTTCCAAAAGGGACAAAGACATGGAAGAACAACAGAGCACATCCGGCCTCAGCTCACCTTCCTCTCTTAAAGGGCACCTATTCTGCTTTTCCTTATTTTCTGTCATATATATAATGTTAAAATGTGGGATGTTCATATTAGACGTGGCCAAAGTGTCGAATAATGAGGTAAACCAATGATAAAGTGGACCGCTCTGAACGCTCCGTTTCCAAAGGGTTTTTTCTGCTCTCTGCTCTCTCTTTGCTCCATCCCATCCGCTGTGCGTTTCTCCAAACAAAACCAATAAAATAGTGTGTTTATATTGTGGGTCAATTTCTTTATTTAATTTTATTTCATGACGTTTATGTGAAACCAAAAATCCCCGTGTGCGAGAGTCCCGGTGCGTTGCGGTGCTGTGTTTGTGTCTCCCACAACAAACTTTTAAATGAGGCGTCGTAGATCTTTTATGAGTGAAGATGCAGCAACCGCATTGCTTATTTCTAGCCTCAAATTTGTTCAGAAACAGATTTTAGTGGACTGATGAGGTGAAATCGGTGAAAGTTACGGAGTAAATACAACGAAACCTGGAAGCTCAAACCCCATTGGCTCACAGCATGGGGGGCCTCAGGAGGGAGGCTCCTCCCATTTCAACAGAGCGTCAGGAACACGATGGATTTAGAGGCAGGTTAGAATGGCTAGAATGCATAATCTGAGTGGTACTTTCAGCAAAAAAACTATTTCAAAAACATGTTTTTCCTCAGAGACCTACACTATATTGACGTGTGTAAAAAGGAGCATAACACATCCACTTTGAATCCTCGCTCACATCAGTCATTTGAATGCATTTCAGTAATTCAGTGACCTGTTTGTATCTTGTATTCCTGGATAGTACTGACATGGGAGACCCTCAAAGTGGGAGATTGTGTTGCTTTTTTGATCTTTAGTCATCGTAGGACACACACAAAGCTTAAATAAGATGGGCGGCACCAGTGGCCCGAAACCTCTTCCTTCATTGTCCTCCTCAGGGTTTGTGTGCGGAGGTGGATTCACCCGCATCGGCCTGGACCTTCAAAACTTCCCCAACACACGCAAAAGCAGACCTTTAAATATTGTTGCAAACAGCTTCAGAGGGAGTGAACAAGGGCTTCATTTTAGTGACTTGTTTGGGTGCACATGATGTCTGTCTGTGGAGGCCCGGCGTCCAATCACAACGCAGCTTTTCGGTGTCCGCGCTCGTGGAATTCAACCTCGAAACGATGTCCACAACCTCGGCCCTGCAAAGTCAGCCCTGTGAAGCCAGCTGTAACCCTCACACACACACACACACACACACACACACACACACACACACACACACACACACACACACACACACACACACACACACATACACACACACACACACACACAAGATGTATGTCTGTGTGTGTGTGTGTGTGTGTGTGTGTGTGTGTGTGTGTGTGTGTGCGTGTGTGTGTGTGACCACACACGCACACACACACCTTCCCACGCTTTCCCACCTTCCCACTCCTCCATCATTTTTAAATCGAAAAGAGAGGTAGAACCAACAACACAGTGAAAAAGTGTGTGATTGAGTGAGATTGACATAGAGAGACAGATGAGTGGAAAAAAGGGAAGTAAGAAAGAAAGAAAGAAAGAAGGAAAGACAGGCAGACAGACTTAGCGAGAAAAATGTGTGTGTGCACGAGAGAGAGAAGATAAAATATCAGGGCTAAAGCAGAAATATAGAAATGGACAACAACAAAGAGAGAAAGAGATAGATATTAGATTATAACTATATATATAAACAGAGAGACAGATATAGATAGATAGATAGATAGATAGATAGATAGATAGATAGATAGATAGATAGATAGATAGATAGATAGATAGATAGATAGATGGATAGATAGAAAGATAGACAGACAGACAGACAGACATGGACCAGAATCTCAACATGATTGCATCACGTCATTCCTGCAGATTTGTCAGCTGTACATTGATGCTGTGACTCTCCCGTTCTATCACATCCCAAAGGTGTTTTATTGGATTCAGATCTGGATCCGCATGATCCTGCTGGAAGGAGCCGTGAGAAGATGGTCAGTTGTGGCCATGAAGGGATGCACATGGTCAGCAACAATGCTCAAATAGGCTGTGGCATTCAAGCCATGATTGATTGGTATTAACGGGCTCAAAGTGTGCCAAGAAAAACTTAATCCACACCATGACACCGCCCCCACCAGCTGGACTGTGATGCTGTTGGCACCAAATTCTGACCCCACCATCTGTGTTCTAGGCCTGGGCAGAATGACAATTAAATCGGCAATCGACTTCATCGATCGGCAACTGACATTAATGACTCACGAAAAGCATTGAAGCGGTGTCCCATGCAAGTGCAGTTCACCGTGTTCTGAAACAGATCGCAGGAGTGGAGCGCCCTCTGCGCTCAGAGCTGTTTTGAGCCCATTTCACACATAGTTCCCGTTAAATTACTGGGATAACCTTTCTGCCACCGCTCGTGATTTTCCACCATTAACACATGCGGCTGCAACACGGAACGTTTCTGTCTTGTGCCTTTTCACACGTGCCGTGATGATGCCGGGATGGATGGGGCGAGGGACAGCCCGGTAGAAGTCACCCCTGTTGCGGTCCCCGATCCTCAACCCCCGCGGCGGAGAGCGACAGACGGAGCAGCCGCGCACACAGCTCATTTCACTTGTGCGCACAAAGAGGATGTATGTGGAAGTGGCACGCAAATACAAACAAATATGCCTATGAAATAAATCCTCAAATAAATAAATGAAGTAATGAATAAATGTAAATATAAATACATAAATGAGTAAAGAGAAAAGGTGGAGGCGGTGGTGGGCCCGAGCCCACCACTTTCATTGCGCTGCAGGGTTTCGTGAGACCCTCCTGTCCATTGTAGTGGAAATTAGGTATCAGGGTTGGAGTTTTTTAAATTTATCTTCCAGGCAGCAGTGCACGCACGCCGGTTCCCGACTCCCGCGCCGTCCCTGTTTTTATTTTACATCTATTCATCTTAGTTTGTTTCCTACTAGTGTGAAAAAACATTCTGAAACACAACCGAGTTCAGAGACTGTCCCAAGAACCTGTGTCCCCACCGTACCAAACGGCTTCATGCACGTCTCCCCGCTGCTTTCCGTTGCTACCGGACTTAACTTAGTAAAAGATTGATGTTTTTTGTGAATACTTTACTTGTAAATAATAAATCCTGCACTTCTCAATCAGGGAGACGGCATTTGCAGCATTACATTATGTTCTATAGCCCTCCCCGCCCAATAGAATCGTAAATCAGCATCTCGATCATTGATTTGAATTTTGCATGATCACCCAAGCTTACTGTGTGCCTCAGCAGAAATGGAGATTGATCAGACCAGGCTTACGTTTTTCCAGTCTTCAACCGTCCAGTTTTGGTGAGCGGGTGCCCACTGCAGCCTCAGCTTTCTGTTCTTGGCTGACAGAAGTGGAGCCCGACATGGTCTTCTGCAGTTGTAGCCCTTCCGCCTCAAGGTTCCACCTGTTGTGCGTTCTGGGATGTTTTTCTGCTCACCAACATTGTACAGAGCGGTCATCTGAGTGACCGTAGCCATTCTCTCAGCTCCAACCGGCCCGGCCGTTCTCCGTTGACCGGTCTCATCAACAAGGTGTTTCCGTTCGCAGAATTGCCGCTCACAGTTGTTTTGTTTTTTTTTGTTTGTTTTTCCGCACCATTCTGAGTAAACTCTAGAGACTTTCGTGCGCAAAAATCCCAGGAGATCAGAAGTTAGAGAAATACTCAAACCAGCACGTCTGGCACCAACAATCACACCACAGTCGAAAAACTCTGAGATCACACATTTTCCCCATCCTGATATATATATATAAATATATATATATATATATATATATATATATATATATATATATATATATATATATATATATATACACTGTATTTATACACACACTGACATAAAGATGGTCAGACATATACTATTCACAAAAACGTAGGGATTTTCGGCTTTCGGGTGAAATTTCAGGATGAACCTAAAATGCACTATAACCTTTACAGGTGAACTTAATTTGACCTTCTCTAAACTTTTGAATGCACATGTCCAACTGTTCAATGTTTCAGTACTTTTTGCACAACTTTCATTTTCAATTCCCATTTCAATTCACAACCATGATCCATGAATTGACCAATACATTTCCTGGTTCAATTAGAATTGGTATTTAAACAGTCCTCTTCATCATGCTGTTCACATTTTGACATCATGAGACCAAGACGACACCTAACAATATATCAACAGTACCTCGCCATTGCGAGGCTTCAAACAGGATGTTCTCAGAGGGAGGTGGCCACTGAGCTTTGAGTGTCACAGAGTGTCATCAGCAGGTTGCAACAGAGATACAGAGAGACTGGAAGAGTCACAGAAAGGCATAGACGTGGACGTCCTTTGGCCACATCCCACACTGATGAGTGCTTCATTGTGAACAGTGCCCTGCGGAAGAACAGAACTGCCCCACACTTTGTGAATGGTACAGTGACAAGGCCATAGTACCTGAATAACATAATTAATCCAGTCATTGTGCCCCTGCATGAACAACACAGGCCTAATTTCATCTTCATGGACAACAATGCTCCAGCTCATGGAGGTCGCATCATTAGGGAACGGCTGCTGGAGACTGGGGCACCTCAAATGGAGTGGCCTGCACTTTCTCCAGACCTGAATCCCATAGAAAACCTATGGGATCAGCTGAGTGGCCGTGTAGAGGCTCGTAACTCTGTACCCCCAGAACCTCAATGACCTGAGGGCCGCCCTACAAGAAGAGTGGGGTGCCATGCCTCAGCAGACAATAAGTCGACTTGTGAACAGCATGAGACGTCGTCGTCAAGCTGTAATTGATGCTCAAGGGCACATGACAAGTTATTGAGACATTGACATGTTTTGTTGTGGTTAACCCACCACTGTTGTTGGCTTTTGTTTCAATAGATTGTTTGTTATGAGGAAATCACCATTGCATGCTTCTACTTAAATGCCATACTTTCATGATATAATATCACTGTAGAGTGAACTTTTTACATTTTCCATAAATTTCACCCAAAAGCCAAATATCCCTAACTTTTTGTGAGTAGTATATAGACAGAGATAGATAGATAGATAGATAGATAGATAGATAGATAGACAGACAGATAGATAGATAGATAGATAGATAGATAGACAGACAGATAGATAGATAGATAGATAGATAGATAGATAGATAGATAGATAGATAGATAGATAGATAGATAGATAGATAGATAGATAGATAGATAGATAGATAGATAGATAGATAGAGAGATAGATAGATAGATAGATAGATAGACAGACAGATAGATAGATAGATAGATAGATAGATAGATAGATAGATAGATAGATAGATAGATAGATAGATAGATAGATAGATAGATAGATAGATAGAGAGATAGATAGATAGATAGATAGATAGATAGATAGACAGACAGATAGATAGATAGATAGATAGATAGATAGATAGATAGATAGATAGATAGATAGATAGATAGATAGATAGATAGATAGATAGATAGAGAGATAGATAGATAGATAGATAGACAGACAGATAGATAGATGGACAGACGGACAGACAGTGTCTCTAACACTCTAATATGTAGCCGGGCGTCAGGTCGTTCTGCTGACTCATCCTTCACTGTGGGTCTCGTATCAAGAAAGCTCCTGATTTCAGCAGATCTGACGGAGCTGACACTCCGGGGACGAGGGCCCCTCTAATAATTTATCTCCTCCACCATGTTTAGGCCTGGAAGAGATGAATATGCAACTAAAGAGAGAGGTAATTAATCCTAAAGAATAAAGAGCGCAGGAACACGGCGCATCCTGGGCGGCGGGGGGATTCTGGGTAATGAGGTTGCAGATTTATTTAGCCGCTGTGACGATCCTCAGGGGCCTACTGTAAATCCAAATCAATAGAGGAGAGCGAGAGAGAGCTGACAAGCGGGATGGAGAGAGAGAGAGAGAGTGTGAGAGAGAGAGAGAGAGAGAGAGAGGGGGATGATCCACTTCGGGTCGAGCTCTCATCCATCCTGACGTGGCTCGTACGAACTGAGCTGCCGGGTTCCCGTCACTCATATTCGGATATTTGGCTTTATTATAAATACTATTGTCATAATGTTTTCCACTGTTTCCTCCATTTATATTTCTACAATGGCTACAAATATTTCATTTAGAATAGTAGTGATAATAATTAGACAACGTGGAAAATATTGGGGTCACTGGATCCCATTTGAATTTGTTAAAAATCTATATTTCTTAGGTGTTCTCAACTTCAAAATGAGAAATTAAGATGGATGTTTTAAGTTGAGAAAACCTTAAAATATACAGGTTGACATGGAAATAAGATCTAAAAGTGTATAAATAAAATGATATAAAAATGTTAATGTACATTTTACATGTTAATGCAAAATATTTACAATAAACAATTCACATTCTGATAAGAAAGCAGGGAATCGTGCAAGTATACAAAAATATAACAATATAATAATAATAATAAAATAACAGTTTTTAAAATATTATATTAAAAAAGTAAAGCAAATTACAATGGCTAAAATGACTCCAGTCTGATGATGTTTTGCGTACAAGGTAAATGATAATGATTTTGGAGTTATCGACAGTGATTCATTCTGGAGGTCAGGTCGTTCTGGAAACACACTCACTCTGTTCCTACTTTTAATATAAAAAAATAAAATAATATAATGGCGCACAATTGATTTTAAAGCCATTATTCTGGGACTAGGTTGAGTTAAGGCTCCTGCCTTTTTGATCCGAACTAAAACAAAAAAGAAATACAGCCGCTGCTGCTAAAACAGGGGCGAAATGAAAAGATCCTTCCTCCTGCGCTTCCTGCAAGTCGCAGTAATTAAATGAAATCAAATTAAAAATGTTCAGAAGCTGCAGGATGGACTCGCAGCCCCACGTCGGGGAACTCCTCATGGGTGTATTTAGTGGAAGTAGAAGGTGTTAAGTGACGGCACAGAGAAAGGCCAAATGTACCCCTGGTTCAGTTGAGTGGAAACGACGACAGAATGAAGAAGGTAAGACTCACCACTGATGTCTTCTCATGTCGGTTTGTCTGAGATTCCTGTTTAGAAGAACAACAATCTTTAATCGTCACACCACAACACATGCACACACATGCTTTTGGATGGTGGCCGGCGAAATGAGGCCTCTGCGTTTAACCCATCCTTGCTTGTCCTTCCTCCGGGGGCACAGCCAGGAGCAGTGGGCAGCATTCGTGGACGCGCCCGGGGACCTGGTGATGAGTGTCCATCGCTGGTCAGACAATGATGTGTGCATGTTTTTGGGGGGGGTCCTTACTGACGTTAGGTGGAGGAAACCCCATGTGAGCACGGGGAGAACATGCAAACTCCACACAGAAAGGCTCCTATTTGGGAGATAACCCACCGGAGCACGGTGCCAACAGCGCCCCAGGTGGGAATCGAACCCAGGACCTTCTTCTTGCCTTGTGAGGCAGCAGTGCAATGCACTGCGCCACCGTGCCACAGTTTAGCCTTTGCTTCAGTGAAGGGGTCGTCGCCGGGGCGGGCGTGCTCGGAGTGGGGCGTGTTCGGAGTGCCCGCTGCAGACTCTGATGGAAGAAAGCCGGTGCCAAACACTACGTGGGACAAATTTGACATAATCAGATTCAAGATTCAAGATTTTTATTTGTCACATACATATACATACTTCCATACATATATGCAGTGAAATGTAATGCAACGCACCCGGTGATAGCACACAATATGTCCTAGGAAAAAATAAAAAAATAAAATAAAATAAAAAGTAGAAAATTCCTTTCTAATAGACCGACTAACTGACTCCTAAAACGTAATACAGTAAGTGGAATACTTATAGAATAAGATAAAAAATATATAGAATAAAATACAATAAAAATAAATTGAAATAAAATGGAATAGGTAGAAGGAATATGCCTATGTATATACAGATATGTGCATTTAAAGTGGCATGTGAATTAAGGTGAGGAGTTTGATGCTTTTGCAGCTTTATGCCAGATTTGGCTGACAGGGTATGGAGGGATTCACCAAAACTGATTATCAATTTACAGAAATATAAAATAACGTATATATTTCATTCAACTAATAAGCAATGATCAATCCTTCAATTAAGTTCCAACACCGTTGCATGAATGTGGATTTACTATTCTCAGCCCAGTCGCAGGACAAAACCTCCCACTCAACCCATAGAAAATCCAGAACAATGTGTTTGGTTGACAATCAGTAATCAGGAATCAGTCCTCTCATCACTGACAAAACCAAAAATGTGCTTAGTTAGCGTATCTCCTCCTTTCCCCTCTCCTATTACCCCTTAAGATAAATCATTAAACAACCAAGTCCTTGGTTTTCACACCAATATTTGGCCATGATCTCAACAGAATCCCCGGAAGAGAGGTCGTGTCATTAGTTGCCGGGTAAGTCATCGTTCTCCTCTGCGATCCGAGCAGCGGCACCGGCTGAGGAGGCTCCGCGCTCATTTCGGGGATGAATGTAATCACTAATCAATAGGTTTTTCTTTTAATATATTTTTTTCCCTCTACTATGAGTTTGTAATCCTGCTAACCAGCATTCATTTTTCAAAGTGATGATATAATGCAAATACAACGACAGCATTTAATCATTGGGAGAAGCTGTCGATATGGTTGCTGAAGCTTCACCAATTACTTCTTTGTCCTCAGTGGAATGTGATCAAGGTTAAGCCACTTGTGTGGAAACTGTACACTGTGCATATATATATATATATATATATATATATATATACACTCTCTATATTTTATGAGCGTTTGATTGCCGAGACAACGTTGCTTATGAAAATGTGTGTGTGTTCTCAGGGCGACACGGAGGCTTTCTTATCATCTTCCAGGTTATTTTGTTATTTTTCCTCCAGGCTCCGAGGTGTCGTGTGAGCTCTGCAGCTTCTGCCTTTTACACCAGAGATGAGCTGCACTCGGTGCAAATAGGATCCAGCAGCGTCTGCAAACAGGGGAACACAGCGAGGAGACGGAAACTGTCTGTCTGTCTGCTTCTATCCGTCTGTCTATTCGTTTATTTGTCCGTCGATCCGTCTGTCGACTCTCTCCTTCTCTGTCTCTTTGTCAGTCTGTCTGTCTATCTGTCTGTCTGTCTGTACGTCTGTCCTTCTCTTGGTCTGTAAGTTTGTCTGTTAGTCCGTCTCTCTGTATGTCTATTTGTCGGTTAGTCTGTCAGTCAGTCTGTCTCTCTATCTGTCAATTGGTCTGTCTCTCTGTCTTTTAGTCCGTCAACTTGTCTGTTTCTGTCTGTTAGTCAGTCAGCCTCTCCGTCTGCTGGCCCACCCGTCTATTTGTTTGTCTGTCTAGCTGTCTGTCCGCCTGCTTCTGTCTGTCTGTCTATTTGTTTATTTGTCTGTCGGTCTGTGTGTCGACTCTCTTCTTCTCTGTCTATTTGCCCGTCCCTCAGTCCGTCTATCTGTCTATTTGTCACTCTGTCTGTCTATCTGCCCGTCCCTCTGTCAGTCAGTCAGCCTCTCCGTCTGTGGGCCCATCCGTCTATTTGGTTGTCCGTCTACCTGTCCGACCGTCTGTCTGTCTGTCTGTCTGCCTGCCTGCCTCTGTCTGTCTGTCTGTCTGTCTGTCTGTCTGTCTATTCATTTATTGGTCTGTCTGTCCATCTGTCGACTCTCTTCTTCTCTGTCTATTTGTCCCTCTCCCAGTTCGTCTATCGGTCTATTTGTCAGTCTGTCCGTCTCCCTGTCGTCAATCTATCTGTTTACCCTCCGTCAGCCTGTCTGTCTGCTCCTGTTGCGTTTTAGACGTTCATTGTTTTTAGTCTAAACTAATTTGATCCCACGTCAACTGAACTGAAGTGAATTTAAATTGAGTTTTTTGGGCTTTTTCTCTAACGTGCGTTGAACTGAATGAAATCACATCATAACCGAGGCGGCAGTCACAGCTTTTGTTTTCTTCCCTCTCCCTCTGTTTCTGGGAGTATAGCTTTCTTTCCCTCCTTCCGTCTTTCCATGCATCCATTTGAAGGCCACTGAATACTGAGTGCTTCTGTGAAAAAAAAAAAAAAAGCAAAAAAAAAAAAAGCTGGAAGTCGATCCGCAGCTTTCTCGGCCTCTCTCCTCGTTTTGTGCAGGATTCGGTTTCCAAACGTTTCCAAACGTCCACGAGAGCTTCCCGGGAAAACGGTCCCCGGCAACCCTGAAAAACAAACAATGTGGTAGGAATCCAACACGGGAAACGCAACAGTCATGTAACTCTGTGGAAAAAAAAAAAAAAAAAAAAAAGCACATTCAAAAAGCGGGGCGATTCAGTAATGCAACATAATTGCTGTAATGTGTGTGGGAGGCTTGTAATTAGCCTGTAATAATTTCCGCGTGCAGCTTTGACGAACCTCTCAACACGAGGCGGCGACACCGACGCCCGGAGGACCGCGATCAGCTGATAGGGAAGGGAAAGTGACGAATCTTTTGATGTCGCGCTGCTGTTCAGTGCCGCGATTCGCAACACAACTCGCGCGTTATCTCGCAGGCAAATCGCACAAACCTTCCCCGCTCGCCCTCTCTCTCTCTCTCTCTCTCTGTCTCTCTCTCTCTCTCTCCGCCCGCTCGCCCGCTCGCTGGGGTTTCGCCGCTTTCCACGGAGTTGCATCATATTTTTGCTGCAAAATAATAAAGCATGCATTTCTTTTCTTATTTATGTCTTCTAAATGTAAATAGCGCGTGGCTAAAGCAAGCCCCCAGGCCTCCAAAAGGCCCCTGCCCCGGCCACGGGCGCCGGCGCTTTTGTTTTTCATTTATTTATTATTTTTTAAAAAACAAAATCCAAATCCCGAGTTCATTTTTGGCGAGCTGAGAGACGGCCCTTGAAGAACGTCCTTGAAACGCCGCGCGCCGCATTCTGGGCGAGTTGAGACACTCTTGCGTCAGATGCTGAAGTTTGCTCATCACCGAAAAAAAATATAATTCATCAATTAAAAAAGGAGCGGGAGGACACGGCAGGGGTGTGTGTGTGTGTGGCAACAGTGAAAACACTCCAAGTTCAAGTCCATTTACATAAGCGGCGATAAGAGTACAATAGCTTCCAACGTGTTCCGGCGGCAGAGCGTTAAGCCGCCCGGCCGCTCAAACAGACACATCAACAACACTCCAGTCGATTAGAAAGTTCATCTGCCTTCTGCCACGCCCGCCTCATTTGCATGGAGGCGTCGTGAACGCGCGGCGTTATCCACAGGCCGACGAGTCTGTCAGCTCATCTGATAATGCTGCCGCTAATATTCCATATCTTCACCTCCGCCAGAGTGTGTGTGTTTGTTTGGGGGGGGGTGGTTAAGAACCAGCAACTTGAAAACTCACCTGCTACTTTACTCGTGAGTTTTCCAGCTGCTGGTTAAGGTATATACTGTAGGTGAGTATACAACACTAAAAATTGCTTTGTATTATTATTTATTGATAATTCAAATAATACTAATTAATCACAATTATTATTAAGATCAACAATAATTCTAATAATAATGACAACAATATACAATATGATTATGAGTGTGGCAGTTTCGCCTACCACACACGTTTTCAGGGCCCTCCTGCACAGGGACACAGAAGACGATGGGTTTTAAACCCCAGTTTATGGTAGACAGTGGGCTTGTTCGAATTAGCCCAGGAGCAGATAGATGTCATGACACAGGCTCCTCTCTCCTGAGTGAGTGTGGGGATGGGGGTTTTAACCTGTTGCTTGTAGACCAACCAACAAGCAACAGGTGTACAGCCACCCTGATCCTGGATCCACCAGTTATTTAGACCCAGGACAGGTGTGGCTGCTCAAACCACACCATCTCCACACCACAATGAGTATAATGCATTATGTGACAACAAGAATAATAATACAAATAATAATTATAGTTGTTATACATTATAATTCAAGTTCAAGTTCAAGTGACGTCAGTAGGTTTACGGACGTAGCGGTGAGCTTTGTGGCTACGTTAGTGGACAGCATTGTTCCCACGGTGAAAGTTCGGATATTTCCTAATCAGAAACCGTGGGTCGATAAATCAATCTGCTGCGCTCTGATTGCTCGCACGGCCGCTTACAACGACGGTCTTGTATACGGTAATATGGACAATTACAAAGCAGCGTCATACAATCTGCGGAGGGCGGTGAAGGACGCTAAACCGACGTATAGAGAGACTGTGGAGCTACAGATGGAGCAGGACACCAGACCCTTGTGGGAGGGGCTGCGGACAATAACAAACAGCAGCTCCTCCCCAGCCACGAGTGTGGACGCTTCCCTAGCCAACGAACTGAACTCCTTATATGCGCTGTTTGAGTCTGGCAACAGCACCGCTAGCTTGCCGGCTAATTGGAGTTGCACCGCTGGGGATGAGTGCGCAATCTCAGTGTCCGAGCATGACGTCAGGAGGGCTCTGATGCAGGTGAACACCAGGAAGGCTGCGGGCCCAGATGGCATATCTGGGCAAGTACTGAAGACCTGTGCCAACCAACTAGCCCCGGTGTTTATTACAATATTCAACATCTCCCTGGCTGAATCAGTGGTCCCATCCTGCTTCAAGAGGTCCACCTTCGTTCCTGTCCCGAAGATTGCCTCTCCTGCCTGCCTGAATGACTACCATCCGGTGGCCCTCACCTTGGTGGTCATGAAGTGTTTCGAGAGGCTGATTAAGGATTACATCTGCGCCTCTCTCCCCCGCACCTTGGACCCGTTGCAGTTCGCGTACCAGCAGAATAGATCCAGGGATGATGCGGTTTCCCAGGTACTGCACACCACGCTCACGCATCTGGACGGCTAGAAGGGGGCCTATGTGAGAATGCTGTTCATTGATTATAGTTCAGCTTTCAATACCATTGTCCCCACCAGACTGGCTGTCAAGCTGAAGGACCTTGGACTGAATACTCCGCTGTGTGCCTGGATCCTGGACTTCCTCTCAGCCCGGCCCCAGGTGGTTAGGAATGGGGATGGGGAAGCAGATGTCCAGCTCCCTCGCCCTGAACACAGGATCCCCCCCAGGGCTGCGTCCTCAGCCCCCTACTGTACTCCCTGTACACACATGACTGTGTGGCCAGGTCCAGCTCCAACACCATCATCAAGTTTGCTGACGACACCGTTGTTTTGGGCCACCGACTGATCCCCGACTGCGATGAGAAGGCCTACCGCGAGGAGGTGGCTGACCTGTCACTCTGGTGCCAGGACAACAGCCTCCACCTGAACGTCAGCAAAACTAAGGAGCTGATTGTGGACTTTAGGCGAGGATTACAACCGAGGACGCACGCGCCCTTGGTGATTAATGGGACTTCTGTCGAGAGGGTGAGCAGCTTCAAGTATCTGGGAGTCCACATCGCAGAGGATTTAACATGGACTTTACAAACAGCCACTCTGGTGAGAAAGGCGAGGCAGCGCCTTTACCACCTCCTCAAGGATCCTCAACTCCTTCTACTGTGGAGCAGTGGAGAGCATCCTGACAGGCAACATCACTGCCTGGTTTGGGAACTGTACTGCTCAGGACAGGCGGGCCCTGCAGAGGGTGGTGCCTTCAGCTGAACGTAGCACTGGAACTACACTCCCCTCCCGGCAGGACCTATACACCAGGAGGTGTAGTAGCAGAGCCCGCAGGATCATGAAGGATCCTCATCACCCCGACAACGGACTGTTCCAGCTGCTGCGATCAGGCAAGCGCCTCCGCAGTCACACAGCGAGAACAGAGAGACTGAGACGGAGTTTCTTCCCGCAAGCCATAAGAACTATCAATGTTGACCTCACCAGGGGTCCTCACTGAGCCACACACATAGGCTCCACTACCTTCTGTACTGTATGTAGCATACTGTACCACATACTGTGTCAGTGTTCTGGGTTGTTCTGTGTTACTGTATTGCTGTGCCGTACTGTTGTATACTGTGCTGTATATCTCACAAACACTACCTCACTTTATTCACATGCCACTTTAATGCACATATCTGTATATACATAATTTGCCTATCCCATATACATAAGTCTATCCCATATACATAAGCCTATTCCTTTTATCTATTCTATTTTATTTTATTTTATTTTATTTTATTTTATTCTATATATTTTTATTTTATTCTATAGTATTCGACTTACTGCATTACGTTTTAGGAATCAGTTAGTTGGTCTCACACATATTGTGTGTAATCACGGGTGCATTGCATTGACATTTCACTGCATATATGTATGAAAGTATGTATATGTATGTGACGAATAAACCTCTTGAATCTTGAATCTTGAATCAATAATAAAAAAGATATTAAGCGTCATAAAACAGTTGCTGACTTTAGTGTGGAAATGCATGTAATGAAATGCAATGTCTGTTTGTCCGTTAAATAACAATATACTGGTTTCCGTATGTGCAGCGACTCTTAGCGAAAATACACACACGAACAATTGAGAGCTGCCGTTCTCATTAAACATTCGCTGTATGTTCTGTATATATTATGTGGAATTAGAATAAGAAAAAACATTTTTTTAATTAAAATAAACAAATGAATCAGAAATGTCTCTGGTCAAATGTCCTATAACTAAATGCTCTCTTGTTTTGTTAACTTATACAGTATAATATGGTAATTGTGATTTTGCTGCATTTCTGCATAAAAAGTTGCCAAATGTGATGATATTTAATATGAACCAGCGTGGTCGAAAGTTTGATCAGCACTTCTTGAAAATGTATCGTCATATTGCTTATAAATAAAACAGTATATTGATTTCGAGACTCTTAATAATTTAAATGTGGCGCTGAGGGATACAGTATATCATATTCATATCCATATTGTGATATGAGATGAGATATTGTATGGTATTTTGGGTATCGTAATGTTAAAAAATTTGAGGCATTACATTACAGTAAATGCAGTTTATTTTCTGAACTCCATAGATTGTTCCAATCAATGCCTCTACACTCTTGCTCATAATATCCCTGTTATTGATGGTTTCTCAAAATTTTCTTGTGTTTAAATATTTAATCAATGCACCAGTGGTAGTCTCCATATTGTGAAATACATCGTGAAATGAGAAATTCGTCCAAAAAATGCCGCAATATTTATATTTGGTCAGCGTCGCCCAGCCGTCCCCCGTTTAAAAGGACAAGTAACTTTTCCAGTTCATCACTAAACCAGACGAAAGTAACACGAGATAAACTCAGCTGCACTTGACAGAACTAAAGTCAAATAAACCCTGCCCAATCAGAATCCTGCCCATCGCCCCGATTCCAAAATATCGACTTTGCCTGGGACAATTTTTGAAAATGAGCTGTTTGTTTGGGTGCTTTGAGGTGCGGGTGGGAAACAGGATCATCCTGAGAATACGTCGGTGAAGAAAGCGTCAAAGTAAACCATGAATGAAGCGGACGTCTGACATCGAAGCGGCGCAGTTCATATGCACAGGAAGCAAACGCTGTTCTCCGACCTTCCACAAGGTTCATATGGGCTTATCGCTATCTCTCTTCCTCCCTCCCTCCATCCCTCTGAAATTCTCTCTCTCTCGCTCCCTCTCTCTCTCTCTCTCTCTCTCTCTCTCTCTGTGTCATATTGCTGTTATGAACAATACAGATAAGTGATGATAACCTAAAATAAAAAACAGATGTGGAAACAATGCAGTTCCAAGATATATACATGCAGTTCATTGAAGCTAACCTAAATGACTTTGCTTTGACGAAAACACATGTACAGATAAGTGGAAATAATGTAAAAGCAGTCATGGCAATTAACAATAATTAGATGTATAAATAGGGATTAAATGCAGTTGGACATGTCTCGCTTTCACTTTTTGGAGAGTAATTGTGAAGACAGGATGCGGCGGCTGAGCATGCCTGGAATGTGACCGGGTTATCGTATAAGATTTTACACATGAGATTACGTCGAGTGTAACGGAAGCATAACGTGATGTCGGCAGCGAATGAAAGAAGTGAAAGCACGCAGCAACAGGGAAATGCGCTGCACAGTTGACGCCTGAACAAAATGGTCGCCTTAAAAACAGATCGCTATACTTGACTGTGGCGGACCAACGGGCGTGGTTAAGCCGCGGCTGCAGACGGCAGCATGGCTTCCTCCCCACCGCTGGTTGGGCTTTAGGGAGGGAGACAGAGCCTTTCTGCCACCGGGCTGCCGACATGGCTCTGGCTCCGGCGCGTCCTCCTGCCCTTCGTTCTGACCATCTCCAGTGGTGTTGGACAGCCCCGCCGCTGCGCCCTCTGACCGCTCTCGCCTTTGTTTTTAAAGAGACTGCCTATTTTTTAAAAGCTTTGCTTTTTCTTTCTCGGCTGCTTCTATAAATTTTCCGTTTCTGAAACCTGCTTTTGTGTTCGTACTTCTCCAACCTGCTGCCTTCACTCTTCTGTGTGGATTTTGCCAGGCAGTAACAGTAGTACACAATACGCATGTCTGTCATCACCATATGTTAACCCATATGTCAATTCCAAGCGGGCACACTTTGCACATTTTGCCCATTTGCCCATTAAAGCAGAACTATGTTACTTTTGGGATTTGGCGCTCCCAAAAGTGCCATTTCACTTTCACACCACTGTCATAAAACTCGGTCCGGCGTCCGGAAATGATTAATTTAACCGGACAAATTTCAATCTTATCGGTCACATATCAATTACAGTCCATGTAACAAAGGCAAATATGATGTACACCTAGGTTATAGTGCCTCCTTGCACAGACCTCGCCATTTCAACGAGCACTCAGTGCACGGCTCCCCGGGCTCGGTCCTCTCAGTGTTTGGGGATCACCCCCTGCTACCGGTGCAGGTACCGGATGTGCTCGGCCTGCCGGGTCAGCTCGCACGCGCGAAGCAGAGGGTGAAATTAACCCGTGGCGCAATGAAAGTGGGGGTCGGCGCCCGCACCACACCGTCCGTGCCGCCGGGGAGTTGGAACTTTTTGTATGAGCATTATTACCGGACATTTTGACCAGCAAGTTTATAATTTATCTTTTTTTTTTTTTTTAAACAAATTTTACCAAGCAAAAAAAAAAAAAAAAAAGCCAAGTTTCACACCTGAATAGAGAAGTTACATAGTGCAAGAACAGGCGCTGTAATATTCTCCATCTTACAAATCATTGTACCATCATGATTCTAAAGCTATAGTTATTTTACAGTGAAAAGGTTATAGTGTCGCTAATGTTTATTTTAACTATAATGTTTGATATGTTTATAATTATATTTTATGTTTTTGTATGTTGTTATTCATCAGGTGAATAAATGATCAAGTACAGTATGTAACACCGTGGAGCAGGTCACTTGGCTCATTGAGTATTATTAATATTTACCGCTTGTGCTTACAGTACAATATAGTACGTTTTGTGCCTGCGTGTGTACTGCAGGCTCAGCGCTCGAGACGCTTGTGATTTTATGGGCAGTGGCGAGATGAGGAGGGGCCTGTGCGTGCGGGAGCCAAACTGTTGCGGGCCCCAATGCACCTGCATACGTAAATGGTGGTTTCTGTGCCTGCGTCCAGTTAAAGTCCAACACTGTCTGCGTCCAAACCGCCCCTCGTTCCGGCACAAGGCCTCGCTGTTGTTGATGAGGTGGAAAAATGAGAATGAGAAGAAGTAGTCACAGGATGGATCGAAATCCCGGAGAACAAGAGGGAAGGGTGTGTTGAAATGTAGTAGAGCGTCTCTCAGATGGAAAAGTAAGAGTTTCAAAGATACTTTTCTATTTTTTGGTAGGAGTGCCCGATGTTTTAATAAAGGCATTGTATCATTATATTCCTTGTCGGTGCCTTGGATCAGCGTAAGTGTCTTTGAAACTCAAATTCACTTTTTCCAAAGAGCACCCGCAGGAGCTTCGGTGCTCACTTCATAGCACCAGAAGTTCTCAGCGGCTGCTTTATCTTTCTCTGAGAAACTTCTGGTTCTTCCAAGGGTGAAGCAGGTTTCCCCCACCCACCTGGAAATACAGGGACTTTGGAAAACTCAAGACAGACAAAGTCAGGTCATTTTATGTCTCTGGTTGGGTTACAGAATATCGTGGAATTTTGATTGTTGCCATTTATTTCACAGCTCCGTTTCGCCAAAAAATAAGTAAAAAATAAAAGTTTTGTTTTCACAGAATATACAATAAATCAATAAATCATTTCAAAAAGTGTTGTGTATGTTCGAAATATACATTCTAAATGAAATGCATTGTGAAATAAAATGTATAAATTGTTACCAATATGTGCAATAATGTATGCCCTCTTGTCCATTTTTGGTGCAGTTTAGTATCTGCCGATTCTTCTTCTTCTACTTCTTTTGGCTGCTCCCGTTAGGGGTCGCCACGGCGGATCATCTGCCCCCAACACCTTCTGTTTTGCGCATCTTCCCTCCCTTAGACCAACCACCTGCATAGCCTCCCTCACCACATCCATCAACCTTCTCTTTGGTCTTCGTCTTCTCCTCTTGCCTGGAAGCTCCGTCCTGAGCATCCTTCTCCCAATGTAACTCTCATAAATTATGAATAAAGATAGATGATGAATAAAAAAAAACAAACATTTGTACAAAAATGGTTCATGTTAATAGTGCACAGCCAAATGTTCGGGTCAATAATATAAGTTATTATATCATTATAATAATAATGAGTAAAAGGTAAATAACATGTTTGCAGAAAGGGAAAAAAGGCTGAATTTCACACTGCATTTTGAGTAGGAGCTCCACCTAATGCAACACCAGACGCAATCTCACGGATCCTATCTGTAATACACGTCTCACCTTTAATACCAGAAACAAAGAGTGCGTGCTTACGCCGAGTCCAGATGTAGCCGCCTTCTGGTGCCAACATGTGAACCGCCTTTCATTCTGATGTGGAGGCTGATGCGGGGAGGCTCGCAGCGCTCCGTCTCCGTTGCAAAAGGAATCCTTGCAAAGCTCTCGGAGCTTCACCTTTATCTCATGATGTTGAACACGTTGCCTCGGGCGTGAGTTTCACTCTTCCCTTGTTCTCCAGGAAGACGTGTTGGAGGGATGAGGCTTTTGACAACGCGCTTCAGGTTGCCAAAAGCGCGCCAAGCCGCCGCTGTGCAGCTCTCGTGTTTGCTTCATAGCCCCGCGCTCTCCACCCAACGGGGCCGTCCCCGCGCCGATCGGGATCTCAGCCGCGCGTTAATCGATTGATCGCGGCGCGCGTCCTGACATCAGCAGAACCTGGTTTATGCAGGACCATCACTCACTGGGCGGCCCCGGGGCCCCACCGCATACCTAGGCAAGTCTCTCTATCCCTCACCCAGCTGTCATCGCCGGATTGGATGCTAACACACACTAATACACAGCGGAATGTATGTGAAACGCCACGGCAAACACTCTCTCTCTCTCTCTCTCTCTCCGAAATGGTTGCACGTTGACGATCTGCACATTTCTTATACCTTCTGCTGTCCTTTAATGTCCCTAAAAGTCGGCCCTGACATCACCAACCCGCATCCAAGCGTCCTCGGTGCGGTAAAAGAAAATGATGCAAACCGCAAAACAACAACATGTACTCTGAAATAAATGACAAACTATTGCATTACAGCTTCCACCGCTAACGGTCATGTGTGTCTTTTACGTGACAGCCCTCGCTGCCTTTCATGTCTCCCCCTCAAAGTCCTCCGTTTCCAACCAGAGGGCTTCGCCTTCCTTCTGCTGCTCCCTGTTTTCAGAAAAGACTTGGCGTAATTGAACCCCGTGGGCACGACCTCGTTAATCATTCCAGAGCGCAGGCGTCGCACAATCCCAGCCACGCGGAGAGAGCTTGTTGTGACCTCCTGTCACATGAAGAGAAAAGAGCCGGGGCGAGAGAGAAGAGAGAGAGCGAGAGCGCCGGAGCGAGGGCAGAGAAGGGACACTTTGCCAAATGGCCGTGGCCAGGGCGCAACGTTTGGGTCCTTTCACGGCGGGCGGGCGCGGCTGAAGCTGAAGCGAAGGCTGAAGCCGAGGCGAAGTCGAAAGGAGCAGGTGACTCACCGCTGGACGTAATGTTTGCAATTTGAAGAAACCCATTCGCTGCCCAGGGCGGCCGAAAGTCCATTTGAAATCTGCAAAGGAATGAAAACGTCGCCATCAGGGTTTTTCTGAACAGAATCACATATTTAATGCAGGGGATTCTAAGAAAGGGCCTCAAAAAAAAGTGTAGGCTATTAATTATTTGAGCTCAATACTATCGGGCCCTGTGGACTCGTATACAGATTTTTTTCTTGCAACACATTTCTCCCTCTCTGTTAAAAAAGAAAATCTCCTTCCTCACAAGAAGGCAAAAACAATTTAAAAACACTCACATAAGCATTCCAGGCCAGTAGGGGGCGATAATGTCATAAAACTTATTGCCAAACACCACAGAAGAACATTAGGAGCGTGCAGTGTGTCGAGATTCTTCCTAATATTCAGACACAACACCGTACGGATGCCGCTCCTGAAGTTGGAGAAACTTTTCACCCCCTAGTGGAGACACGGAGAACAACACCACGGGCGTCGGCCGCCGCTCGTCGACTCCTGATGCAGGTCGGGGGGTCCCGCCGTCGGCGTTTCCACGAAGCTCCGTTTCAATTCCTCCACCTCCGATACACAGAGTTTTGGAAAACCCCACCCTGGTAGGCCTTTGGCAAAAGCTTTGTTTCCAGTTCCTCAAACGCCGTTTTCGTGCGGAGGGGGCCGAAACGCAGAGAGAAATACTACATTTTCATAAACATACAAAACATTACAGAATATGAATATGTTCAGAATGAGAAAACGTACGTTCTGAGGATGAGCCGGAACCATTAAATATGCTAAGCGGGGTTGGAAGAACAGGATATGTCCTCACAGCGCGCAGCCCTGCAGTCAGGCAGAGTGAACGCCAGACTGAAATGAGATTCATTGGTAATTGGCTAGTCAGGCTAGTCTGCTAGCAGCCGACACTGTGCACATATTTTATTCATCCCCTTCACATGAGGACTTGATCAATCCTTCATGAATAAAAAACAGCCTCCATTTAAACTGAGGGCCCATTTGCATCCATCCATGGCTCTGCCTCACAATCCATAACTTGGCGGTGCATCTACGCGACTTAGATCCTGGAGTTAAGCACACATTAACTTCCACCACTGGATGATGTTTCGGGGGTCGTTAGGAGCCGCCTACGGTTGTTTCCATAGATCGATACTGTTTTTTTTTTCCTTTTTTCTTTTTATGTTACAACATAATCAATTCAAACAACAAGCAATCCAGGCCCAATAGCCAAAGCAGAAGCTGTGATAATAGAACCCATGGACTTTGCAGCGTACAGCCGCTATCAAATAAAACTAAGTCCTGCAAATTGTTAAGTTTGTCAAGTGAAAAAACTTCCAACCTCCAAATTCTCAGTGTCTTCAGACAGGGCGTTATTACAACATTTTTCCATACCTCAGAGTACGGATGAATAAAGGTAGCTGAACCCAGTTCGGTAAATAAACAAACAACTATGGTTAACGTAAAAGACTTTGGTTATTGTAAAGCTCATTTTTCACGATTGGGTATACTGAAGTTGTTCTTTAAAGTTCTGACCATTAGAGGGAGCGCTAGCCTATCATAACCCAATCAATACAATCAGAGAATGCCAGGCTGGGAAACAATGTGAAAACAAGCTCGCTTTCTGCTGAAAGTTAATTGCCGATTTTGGCAATAGCTTTCATTGCCTTTGGTACATGTACGCAAAGAACGGGAGAAGAACTTCTCAAACGGTCCGAAAGCCCACGTGACGTCGGGGTGTGTGGAGGGTGGAGTCAGATTCGACCGAAAGCATCAGCGAGCAAACACGCCTTCTCCAGCGACCCCATGTCCGTCATCGGCGTCCAAACCGCCGCCCTCTCCATTTCTCTGTCGACTCCCTCGTCTCCCGGCGTTGCCGCGGGCGGGGCGGTGCCACGGGCAGGGTGGGGCCGGGGCTGGGCGGGGGAGGATGATGGGGAATGGACTCTGGCGCCGCCCGTCTTTCTCTCCAACATCAAAGGTGTCCCCACCCCAGGGAACGCCGTGTCTTCAGGAGAAAAAATAGGAAAAGAAATCAAGACAAAAACGGAAGCCTCGCGAGGTAGTCATGTTCCTGCCTCTCCACAGCTTTCTTTCACTTGTCTGTTTGGGCTTTCTTTTTTTTTTTCCCAGCATGCTTTTCAGCGTGCCACCGGCAGCAGGTCTGGTGCAGGTAATGGGCAAACTCTGCCGCCTGGGCCGCCGGTCCAGCAGCTTTGATTAGGTCTGTAGAGAGAGAGAGAGAGAGAGAGGGAGAGAGAGAGAGAGACAGGGGAGTTTGACAATTTTGTCTGAGTCGGCACTTTCCCCTCCGGGGCGGGAGCGAGGGAACAACAGCGATTTTGCAAACGAAAGAAATACTGGAAGGCTGGGAGACAGCTATCAGCCTCCCCTCCATCCCTCCCTACAACCCTACCCCCCCCCCCCCCCTCTACACTCCCCCAAGACACAAACACTCACACACCAAGCAGCCTTCGCTTTTGATGCCGGGACCGTCAATTATTTTCAAAATGTCAGGTGAATTTGTATTGCTCGGGTGCAGCGTTGCCGCCACCGGCGTCGGGTGCTACCTTTTGTTTTGGCCTCACCCGCCACCTAAATCACTTTGCTGTATTTGCTTTAGATTAGTTTAATATGGGCTATGACCGCAGTGGTATTGAGATGTGCGGGTAAAGGGCGGGCGGGGTGGGAGGAGGGCGGTGTAGTCCTCATAAATTATCCCCGGCGCTCAGCAATAAACATCAGGTGGCGCCGGAGCGGTAGCGCGACGGTTACTAATGGGCCGCGGAGGAAGATTTGCAGCCCCGGACGGTGTGTTGGAAAAGCCCACCCCCCCCCCCAAAAAAAGACATCAAATAAAATAATAATAGTACTGATAATGTCTCTGGATACGGATGTGACCGACGTGCGACGGCTGAGGCGTGGTGATGAAGTTGGCGGCGGCGGCGGCGGCTTCACGCCCGCCTGTCCCCCACGCGTTCCGTCGCCTCTCCCGTGCCAAAGCAGCCGCTTAATGAGAGATCTCTGGGCCTCTCACGGCACCCAACCCCTCCACCCTTTCCACCTCCTCCGCCCCTTTCCTCCGCTCCACGCCTTCCGCCGCTCGGAAGACGCCGCCGGGGTTTAAAGCGCAGTTTAAATCCCGGATCCACAGCTCGAGACGGGAACGCGGCGGAGGGGCCGTCAGGGTGGCAGCTCTGGAATCTCCGTGAGCCGCCTCTCAGCGAGCGTGAAGCGGGGGATGTGTAATTCGGCTAAACGCGCTCGGCACTTTCGAGGGGTTACTGACGAAGCTCCTTTAAGAGACATCCCCCCCCCTCTCTGCAATAAGATACCACGCTCGGAAAGGGAGAGGGATTTGCACTGAAATTCGATAACGGCGTCAGCCGCCGAATGTGAATCTAATAGCGGGGACGGGGGGCGAGGGGTGGTGACGCGTTGGGAATGAAAGTCTGTGGTGCATTTTGGGGGCGGGGGGTGGTCGGACCCGGTGACAGACAATGAAACGGGTGAATAATCTTTATTTTAATTCACTGGGTTGAAGCTGTTGCCACACACACACACACACACACACACACACACACACACACACACACACACACACATACCGACACACACACACACACACACACACACACACACACACACACACACACACACACACACACACACACAGATATTTGGATATATTTTCTGTATATATCCACATCTGGGCCTTGGTGGAGCGCATTACATCCGGGTTGATGGAGATGGATGGAGGTTGCACGGCCGCGCAGAGACGTTGACATGTGGATGGACTCACGCTCCGTGTGTTTGCGTAGAGACGTAGCGACCAATTCGCTGACTGGAGCAGAATGAAAGGAAAAACAACGAGGACTCGACCGAGAGCGAGAGAGCGAGAGAGAGAGGAAGTGGTGGTAACATGACAGAGACAGATGAATAGGCCGTGATTGCCGCGTTCCACCATCCTGCCACTGGTCCCAGATCAGCACAAAAGGGACAGTTCCTTTTAGTTCCGACTGAAGTCCTCATTCCAAACTCCGTCTTAACTTTTCACATCTACAAACACTGTACGCGGCCTTATAATACATTGAGCAGCATTTATTATTATATATATATATATATATATTTTTATCTTTAGTATTATGTTCATTACCTCCAGAACTGAGAGGGGCGTGGCCTGGCCCTCATTCATATTCATGAGCGGACCTCAGAGTGACGGTTAAAAAAAAGTGTTGCTCGCTCGCGCCAACTACAGGTGAGAATTGAAAAGGTTCATGGAAAGCAGGGGTCAACTGTTTTCCATTTGAGTGAATTGCCGAACAATACCCGTTATTAAAATGAGACGCACAATCATAAAAAAATTGTAATATTCTATTCTATTTTATATTTTGAAAACATTAACTACAATTTCAATGGACTCATTAAGCATTGTGACTTGAAATTCATTTGCGGGTCATATTTTACAACATATAAAACACCTGTCGTAATGGGGGCCGGGTGTGGACCCCGGCCCTGCGGTCAGAGACCCCCCGATTTTAAACGAGCTCAGCTCATTTGGGTGGGCGTGGTTTCCTGAATTGATGCTTTGATCTGCTTGGCTGAACCTAAATGTGTAGCTGATGAAGCCTTGAGAATCATTTTGAGAAGCTATTTAAAAAGAAAAAAAATCCAAAACGGAAAAACAGAGAGTTATCAGATATTTTTCTCAAGGTGAAGACACACCGATGCACAATGGGTAAAGTTATGAGCAATGGTAGATAATAAGGTGTTACAAAAGAAAAAAAGGGCCTTAACAATTTCTTTGTGGACTTTTATTTATTTATTTATTATTAAAAAAAATAAATAATAATAATAAAAATAAATTATGCTGTTATGCACATTTTCGGTTTTATTCTGTTGCTGTTTGTCACCTTGACGCGAATCACCGTGTAACAAGAGTTTTTGTACCCAAACTTGAACTCGAATAAGTTAGCTGCAGCGCTTTGATGGTGAATGTCTCAGGGTGTGTCCAAACGGTGTGACCCGGCTATGCAGAAGCTTTAAACACAACAAAGAACTGCGCCGTGTCTCTCTCTGCCCGAGTTAAAACAACAAAGCTACCTGAGCTTCACTTGCTTCTCCGCAAACCGTTTGGAGGCAGCGCACCAGAGGGCGAGCGAGGTAGAGGGAGAGAGAGAGAGAGAGAGAGAGAGAGAGAGAGAGAAGTTACGATGCAATTACATGGACCGTATAGAAAACACAGGCTGTAATGAAGGGCTGTGCTCTGCTGCGCCCGGTGTTTTGATGTCCGTCATGATGGCCGCTCAGGCCCGACCCAAAGGGTCTCTAATTGGACTTCTTTCATTAGTTTGGCGAGTTGTGCGATCTCTCCCCGGCCCCCCGCCCCCAGGTCCCGGTCCCCCACGTCCCGTACGCTGCCCTGGAAGAGCGAAGCCTGTCTGCAGTTCGCCTGGCTCTCCTCGGAGCCCTGAGGAGCCTCTGATTGGGGCCCCCCGAAGCCCCCCGTCTGCCCTTGCGTGGCTCGTGGGGGTGAGCGTTTCGAGGGCTGGGCGGCGAGGAGGATTACATCTCTCATCCACATCCACAACCCACATCACAAAATCAAGAAGAATAACACATTTCCTGGTTGAAATGAAACGCGTTTTATTTCTTTAAGAAGTCGCGCATCTACATTTATACATCCCATGCTGACCCTACAACGCCCTTGTAGGAAATAAATAAGTTGTGTAAACTTCTTAAATGTGATTTTAACACTCACCAACACTACACCTCCTTCTTCGCGGCCAGCACGGAGTGATCAAGAAATTGCTTCCAGCAATGTCTGCCTGTGTCCATGTCGTGAGGAAACAGCAGCACACCTACGCTTAGCGCTTCAAAATGTCAACTGCATTTTGAATAAGAGAGTGTCCGTTACGCGCCGTCTGTTACGCGCCGTCCGTTGCGCGCCGTCCGTTGCGCACGATGCTTCTTTTGCTTTGTTCAATAAGGAACAGAGTACAATAAAAGTAGCCTCAATCCAAAATAAAAACTTTTTTTTTTTTTAATTGGGAGGAACGGTACAAGGGGAAGCAAAGCGGAGCGCATCCTTGGCGTGCCCATAAAGCGCCGATGGAATGGGCTCCTAGCAGCCACTGGGTCACCGGTTGCACTGAGGCAGCTACGACCAGCGATGAGCTGGCGATGAGACAACAAAAAAAAAAGTTGAGCAGGTTTAAACTTTATACACATAAGTGGACAGCCAAAAGGAGGGAATAATCTCAATGCTCTCAATGGCCTGATCCTTGGAAAAATGATTAGGCTATTTCTTATATTAAACATCACTTAAACTATTGTAAAATAAAAGAACATGTCATTTTATGTTTTTACAATGGCAGACAATTCTTTATTTTACGGGAAGGGTGGCAAGATTTGTCCTTTTTTTCGAGGTCATTTATTTTGCATAAAAACAAGTCGACGACACCATCTATCTGTATAACGCATATTAAATGTGGAAAGGGAGAGAGGTTTGAAATGTTTGCAGCGCGCCCACAACAGCCGCTCGATATTTGGAGCCGACACGCCCACAAAAACGCCAGAGGCCCAGAAGCCCCGTCGCCGACGCTGTGACCATACGGCGCCAAGGCGAGAGCCGCTCGTCTTCGCGCTGTCGTCGCCGGTGCCGCGACCCCGAGCACAACGGCGGAGCTACGCCGGGAGCCTCGCCGCCGCGTGTGGGCGCGGGGAGAAGCGTGGTCGCATCGGGAGAAGGAATATTGAAAACAACAGCAATTTGAAATGTGTTTTGAACACGTGGTTTGATAACAACTTTCATGTCTGAAATGCAGTACCGGCGATGCACTTATTAGTTATTGTGTGAAAAATAGAAAAACGTCGTTTGCGATTTCCGTTTAATACTTGTTTAAAAATGACATCACCACATGTTGGTCTTGTTTAGTTTGTCTCACAATAATGTGCTATGATCTCCAACTGAAGTTAAAGGGGACCTATTATGCTCCATTTCAACAAGTTAATATTAGGTCTCTGACGTCCCCAAAACAAGCCTTTGCAGAAACCATGTTTTTTGCTGAGAATGCCACTCAGATTATGCATTCTAGCCATTCTAACATGCCTCTAAACCGCTCTGTTCCAGGACGGTCTGTTTCAGCGGGTGGCACCACCCTCCTGAGGCCCCTAGTTCTGTGAGCCAATGGGGTTCGAGCTTATTACTTCTGGGTTCCGTTGTATTTAGTGCGTTAACATTCACTGTCTTTCTGAACAAATTTGAGGCGAGAAATAATCAATCCAGCTGCAGAATCTTCACTCTTATTAGATCTACAAGGACTCATTAAAAGTTTGTTCCAACTTTGCACAATGCGCTCAGCGGATCAACGTCACCAATAATACGCAATTATTTTTTAAATAATCACATTTCCATCGTCTACAGTTTTGCCACGGAGAGTTGGTATTAATTCCTCTTTCTTTTGAAAGATTTGTGCTGTTCTGTAAGCCGACAACGGAGCACTTCCCCTGCTGAGGAAAAAAAAGAAAATAAAACAAGTAAATTGAGCCTCTCGTTTGGGTTTAAACGTTATTTAATTTGGATACAAATTAAACGTGCTTATTTCACTGATGTTTCAGAGAGGCATCGTCTTCGCACCATCCTTAGTCGTCGTCGTTTCCTAAATGGGAATAAATCCTTCCTAACTCGATCTCCGTGAACACACTGCCGCTGATTTGTGTCATAAAACTATCGGTTGTTGGGCGTATTGCCCTGGCGATGACACCTCCCGCATTAACTTTAACGGGAAAAAAACTCCAATCAAATCAAATAAATGTACGTTCAGCTGCTGTGAACTTTCTGCACAAATGTAACTCTGCTGGAAAAAAAAAAAAATGTTGAATGAATAAAATGAAGCTACAGCAATTTTTCACCCTCATTACTTGTGAAAGTTATTAATTTACTGTTGTATACACGTATATGAACATATATAACAGTAAAAATATTAGCTATCATAATAATGTAATTGTGCTCTAGCAGGAGCGATGACATTAATGCAAAATGTTAAAAATAGAAAAGATGAAATAGATTCATAATGATATTTCGTGCTACATATTCATGGATTCTGAAATGAATCATGTACTACATAGTTCTATTAATAATGTAACAGTCATAATTTGGATCTAATTTCCCGCATATAATCGGTTTTATTGATCTCAAATGAAGAAAGTACTCAATCCCACTGATGCAGTCAGTGCAGCAGTCACAGGCCGCCCAATTAATCCATATTTGATGGGATTCGTCAGACCTGGCTCTGGTTGTTCTTGCACCTCGCTCTTCTGGCCGTTGCATTTCACTGTTTACATTTTGGATAATTGAAAGCCGGGGGCCACTCTCAGCAAATCAGACTTTTGACCGAGGTAGTTAACCTGTTATGAGCCAGTCGGCTTGTGTGTTCTTGACAGCAACACATGACGAATGCTTTTAACTATGAATATATTCACTAGGCCAATGGACCATGTACATTCAAAATTGTGTGTGTGTGTATGTGTTGTGTGTGTGTGTGTGTGTGTGTGTGTGTGTGTGTGTGTGTGTGTGTGTGTGTGTGTGTTTTCTATGCGCAGTACTCATGACAAATATTCAAATTCCTGGGTTATTGTTCTATGGGAGAAAATAACCGCTGTAACATATTAACCAATACTTAAAGGAATGGAGGTGTCAAATTGCCTGTTGGCTGGTAGGGTCATATTTTTATCACAGTTACAGATTTTATATTTGTTTTTTCGGTTTTAATGGCGCTTCTGGCTTTTGAAATGGATTCAACAAATGCAAAATACAGAAAAATAAGTACTTTCGACAAAAATACATACTGGGGATGCCAGGAGATCATTTTAAGGTTGGTTTCTTACCATATTGTTCAAATTTTCCATTTCCTTTCAAAATTGATCATAACAATGTGAGGTATCATGAGGACCAGGTACACTGAGTAGTAAGGGCGTAACACCATAATGGTCCCTTAACACCAGGTTTTGCAATTAACATATAAAGGTGACATGCACACACACACACATGCACGCACACGCACGCACACGCACACACACACACGCACACGCACACGCACACACGCCCACACGCCCCTTCCCTTCGAACAGTCCCCTTTGGTTTCCACCTACAGCCTTCTGCCTGTAAACATTCGACCCGTACAAAACCATCACACCTGCTTTGCATTTCCACCGCTCCGTCCCATCAGGAGCCATCTGCTCCGCATCGCTTCTGCTGGACAGGCAGCCCTTTGCCAGGAACAACAGCGTCTGCCAGCGACACGCTGCCCAACATGTGGGGACGGACGGACACACACACGGGGACACGTACACGGACACACACAAGATGCTTAGGTATTCAAACTGAGCTGAAAAAAACACACACAGATTCTATCTCTCAGACGTCACACACACACACACACACACACACACACACACACACACACACACACACACACACACACACACACACACACACACACACACACACACACACACACACACACACACACACCAAGATTTCATAACTGGCAAGATGGCCATGGCTATGCCTGCTGAATGGGTTATGAGGAAGGACAGGGTGCATGTTCCAGTCAAATGCACTGTTAATAGTGAGACGGTTGGAATATCACTGATGCCAATCACGATTGTTAAAAACGTTTCGGTAGGAAACCATCCCCGTCATGTATTCAGCAGGAAGATAAGGACGGCAAAGGAAAACCGTAGGGTCTGTGCCGACACCTGTTTTTTTTTTTTTTTTTTTTTTTTAAAGAGATGATTTCAAGACTCGAGTTTGGGTTTACCCTAGCGGCCATCTTGGCAGGAAGCAGAGCCAGAATGTTCTACATTTTGGCCGCATGGCGGAGTCTTGGTGTGCAGAGCTGGAGAACGGAACCGCCGAACAGTCGGAGGGAGGAAGAACCACGGTGCACCTTGCTTGAACGCAAATAAGAGACCTGCCAATGGAGGCAACTGTGGGCCCAAAAACATCTCTTTTTGAGCCTTAATATTCTCTTTATGGAACAATAATTAAAAAATAAGAACAACTAGCACTCCTGCGAGAAGGGGTAAACTCAGATAATGAGAGTCTTAGTCGAGTTTGTATAAAAGAAGAAGCAAGAAGCTTCTTCTTTTTCCATCGACTTCCATTCAGTCAGAGGTTTTTTGGATCCGGCATCTAGTGGTAATTAGCTGAACTGCCGGCTTCAACAACCGAACATAATGATTGCGGCTGGATCGCATCCGAGACAGAGCGAGAGGGGAAGGGTGCATGCACGTTGGAGAAGAGTATAACCTGGGGCATCAAGACTGTCAAGACGAGTGACTGATCATATTCGTTGTGGAAAAATCCGGTTTTAGCCTCTCATTCCATCATACCTAGTCTCTAACTTGGATCTTATCGTTTATTAAGCAGCATAAGGAGAGTCACAGAACAGCTCCACCAGAACCGGTGTCTTGGCCAAAGGGATACGGCAGGAGTGTGCGGGGGAAACCAGAGCAAACCGGAGAACAACAGAGGGAACGTGTAAGCTCTACAGAGAAAGACCCCAGGTGGGCTGGAACCCGGGACATTCTTGCTGTGAGGCAACAGCGCTCATTACTGAGCCTCCCTTTGAAGTCGGATTAAAAGGTTGCACTTTGGGTATTATCGGGATAAAACTACCAACTACGTGTTTCACAGTAGGTTATACATTCTTCTGGTGTCAGCGTTTAGTGACCTGAACCTTCACCGAATAGGACCATGCTCACTGGGGGGCTCCAACTGGTGTGTGATCCAAATCCAGCCCGTCCCTCGCCACCTCCCTAATGTCCAAAATACCCATTACGACTTAAGATTGTTGAGACATAGACGTTACATTCTCATTGGTTTTGAATGAAGGACGGTGAGTATGTACAAAACAACATTTATAAAAAAATGTTACTGCTGTGATTGATCAACCCAACACCAAACGTTTGTGAGAGATTCGTCCTCAGAAAGCTTGCTCTGGGAAAATGTCGCCCTCGGTGAAATGTAATTGACGACCGCTTGATTGTACAATAATCATGAGCGTGCCGTACTCTTCAAAGACCTTTCAGAAGTGAGGATGGAAAATGACCGTTAGAAGAAGAAATCAATCAGTGACCGGCACAATTGGAGGACATTATGGACCACAGAACATTTCACAATATTGTTCTCCCCGTTCCAATCAATAACTTTTTCAGACCTGTTTTGCTATTCTGCGTTCACTTTAGAGGCAAACCCCCGTCAGCGTCACGACAACATATGAACATCAGACGACGAGTCCCATTTTCTATTGGTAAAGAATAGCCTATTGATATAAACGTATAGACTCGGTGAATCAATACTATACACCGACGAGCCACAACATTAAAACCACCACTAATAACCACTAATATTGTGTAGCTCCCCCTCGTGCCGCAGCTCTGACCCGTGGAGGCATGGACTCCACAAGACCTCTGAAGGTGTCCTGTGGTATCTGGCACCGAGACGTTAGCAGCAGATCCTTTAAGTCCTGGAAGTTGTGAGGTGGGGCCCCCATGGATCGGGATTGTTGTTCCAGCACATAACACAGATGCTCCATCGGATCGGACCCTAACCCCGCCCATTTACGTGACGTAGAAGAAAACGTGATTCATCAGATCCAGGCCACCTTCTTCCATTGCTCCATGGTCCAGTTCTGACACTCACATGCCCATTGTAGGCGCTTTCGGCGGTGGACAGGGGTTAGCATGGACACTCTGACTGCTCTTATACACAGCAAGCTGTGATGCACTGTGTGTTCTGACACCATTCTATCATAGCACCACTCACTTTTTCACCAATTTGTACTACAGTAGCTCTTCTGTAGGATCGGAGCAGACAGGCTGGACTTGGCTCCCCACGTGCATCAATGAGCCTTGGGCGTCGATGACCTAGTCACCGGTTCACCGGTTGTCCTTCCTTGGATCACTTTTGGTAGGTACTAACCACTGCATACCAGGAACACCCCACATGACCTGTTGTTGTGGAGATGCTCTGACCCAGTCGTCTAGCATCGCAATGTGGTCCTTGTCAAAGTGGTTCAGATCCTGACGCTGCTTCAACACATCAACTTCAACAACTGACTGTTCACTTGCTGCCTGATACATCCCACCCCTTGACAGGTGCCATTGGAACCAGACGATCAATGTTATTCACTTCACCTGTCACTGGTTTAAATGTCATGGCTGATCGGTGTATGTACGGCTGTGACATTCATCGGTAGAGTTGAGTGTATCATCTCACCGCAAGTGACCAGGATTCAGAACCCTTTGCACTATAGTTCCATGAGCCACTTCAGGACCACCATACAGCCCATTTCGCAGCAATGTCAGCTCTACACATTTACAGCTTTGTGGGTGGGATAGTCAGTCTGTTGCATGATTCCGGCTACTCCGTCAGTCCGGGAAGAGATTGTTATTATTCCCCACTAGGAATTCTGCAGCCTGCTGCCAGTTTGTTATTCTCCTCTTAAAACACTTCACACATTCAGTGGAGATATGTGAAGAAGCCTCTCTCACCGGGGACCGTGCCAAGCAACTTGTTCAGGCTTCCGTCTTGACTACTGCCTCTGGAATATTGCCTCATGTCTGCCTTGCTGGAGTACACTTCAGCTTCGGGAAATCATCAACAGCATAACCCATGACCGGCCATCTTGTTGACAACCACAATACGCCCCCCCCCACCCCTGTCACTCGTATCCCCCTTCCGCACCATTCGCTGCCTGTGGCGACATGTGACATATTTCCTGTTAAGTCCTCTTCAGGCACAAAGGACAGATGTGGATGAAGAGGTGGAGAAAGGTAAAAAAAAAAAGAAAAAAAAAAAAAGAAAGAAGAATTTCAAGTATCGAGACAACTGGGAATTGTGAAAAACTAGTCTAAACCAAATCTGAAACCTTGGCAGGGCGAGTGTGCCCTCAGATCACTTTCTAAAGTTTTCTGCCACTGTGGTTTGCAACCACCCAAAAAAATACCAACCAAGGAAACAAACGCTCTGCAAGAGGTGAGAAGTATTTAGGATACTGCCTCATTTTTGTGTAGTTCTTTCAAAAAGCACATTTCAGTATGTACCATACATACATTCATCTGTTGCTTATAAATAAATAATTAAACTAAAAATGGGGTTCAGTTTATTGCTTTTAGGAACGTATTACAGTTATTTGTGTTATGTGAAATGCATCACAATTTACGAAACGCACAATCATCAAACATTGTGGAATTACATCGGGTAGTTAAGTCCATAGTTTTTTTATACTATTGTGACTGACCTTCAGAGTGACCTGGACATATATACGTAGCGTAATCACATACATTCATGGAATTTCATGTCTGCTACTCGGCATTACATTATGAAGTATTTCCATGAAGCATTATGAAGATAGGTCAGTTCTTAATAATTGCTCTAAATAGCTGAGTTTTTATTGTTTTATATTTTCTGCAGTTTTGTCGCATTGGTAACAATGACAAAAACAACTTCAGCAATTACTTTTCATCACAATAATAATACATATATTTAATTATACAAACAAATACATTTATTTGTAATTGATATTTCATTGTACTTATTCTGTTAATAATGTACAATTTGAAAATTTTGTTTAATATCTTATCTGTGGATATTGTAATGCAGACAACATTCATGTAACTTCAACAATAATTTTGAAATATAATTATTATGGAATCATTTGTTGATATCATATATATCATGTGGACCACGGATTTATAACATGAATTGAACAGATCTATTGACATCAATATACACGTAAATCGAAAGTTTGGTAAGTTCTAAACACTATAGAGTGACCGAGTCCATTCCGCACTATGGACACCGTCCAACTGGACATTGTCAATCGGAGTCTGTACATTTATAGCAAATAATATGATGACATCATAAAGTGTCTTTCTGTGAATCTCATCCCCTTCATTTTAGAACGAGACCCATGCTGCATTGAAGTACATCCAGAGTTTCTGTGACAGTAGATGTGTCGTATATGTCAATCATGACGTCGACAAATGTTGTGATATTTCTGTGGGTAATTACCATTACACAGCTTCTATTTTTCCGACGCCACCTTGGATTTTGAACTCATCACTCAGTTGTACGTTTCAATGATTTCCAGGAATGCGCTGTTGACATTTCAAGGATTATTTTCTATTTGTTTTTTTCATGAATCTGCCAAAGTAATGTGGATTTAAAATATCAATAGTAACAGATTTACTGACATCTACCAGGTAAGAAGTTATATAAATATACAGATAAATCGATAGTTAATAGTAATATTGATCAAGTACAGTGTCAGAGTCCACGCCGCACACTGGATATGGTCCAACTGGACATTCTCAATCGGAATCTGTACATTAATAGTCAATAATATGATGACGTCATAAAGTTCCTAACTGTAAATCTCATTCATTTCAGAATGACTAGTCAGTTAACCAAGACCAACTGAATATTTCGGGTGAAAGTTGTTTGGTTTTTTAGTAATATCTGCTCCGTATGTGGAACAATTTGGATGAAATCTAAACCACGAGATCCATGTTACATAGCGGTTTAAACTACAACTTAGCCATGTTCATAGCTTATGCCAAAGTATGTGTTCCAGATAGTTTAAGCTGGGTTGGACATATTTTGGCGTGAGATGTACTGGCTCATCTGTGTAATATTGCTCAAAATTAGGGCGGTTTTTCGCTACGGGCTGGACCCCTAATAATTATAATCATAACAATAACAATAATAATAATAATCATAATAATAATAATAATCCAATACAATTTTAAAATAAATTAAATAAATACAAATAATGCATAAAAATAGCACAACAACACAATTTGAACTGTTAGTGACTTGGCATCTTGCTCAAAAGCATCACGGCTCGTGGGAAACCTGGCTGATCAGGGATATGGTCAGCGTGATATCTGATATTGCCCAGAACGAGCTGGACTAACGGGAGGGTTACGAGGATTCTGAGACATTCCAGAGTGAATGTGCTGACACCAGGTGAACACATTCATCACACACTCCTCCTTCGCTCCGCGGGTTATTAAACACTCTGATTGCACCGTGATCTGCTCGATATTAAACGCTTTTGTTTCTCATTTTATGCTGCAGTAAGCTCAATAAAGATCTGATTTACCAAATGATTATTACCACTCTATGTTACAAACAAAAGTTAGAGAACTATAAAAGTTTATGATGTGATGAGGCACTTTTATATGATTTTTTTTTTTTTTTAATAATAGGTAACATGATGCAGCCTGGGGTGTTAGTAAAGCACCTTTCAAATCAAAGACTTGAAACTGAATTCAGTAATATGCTGATGTAAAATAGTAAGAAAATGTATATTATTATTACTGAAGGACAGCACAGCAAGGGGACCTTCCATTGGTTTTGAACATGGATATGTGGTCGTAATAATAATTACGGAAGGGAGTGAATTTGACAATTTGGAATTCATTTTTTCAAAATGGATATTGTTTCAATCAGTGCCGACGCCACATTATGTACACTGCAGGTTTTGGAAAACTAAGCTCTATTCCGCTATTCCACAACCTTAACACAAGTGTTTTCACGCCCTCCCACACAGAGACAGACGATGGGGTTGAAAACACACCCGTTTTATTGAAAAGAGTAGGCAAGGTGGAACAAGCCTGGAGCAGCTGGAACTATATCCTCTCCGGTGTGTGTGTGGGGATGGGGGTTTTACCTGTTGCTCAATGATTGGTCAATAGCGGTGATCTTATATAACTAACTATAGCCTTGGTCATCATCTCACGTTGTCTGCTGTAAGAAAAAAATAAATATTAATAGATAATTATAATCAGAATGTAAATACAATTTCTAACAATTATTTAAATATAATGAATCATTAATTGGTATATATGGAAATAATAATGCATTGAGTACACAAATAAGTATGTCATATTCTATCTACGTATTTATTGAGAATGTAACGTTACACATGATAAAGTAGCTTGAACTTGCACTAAATAATACATAATATAAATATATATAAATAGTATTGTCATAGATAGCAGATACCCTCTTACTTATTAAACCACTTTTATTTCATTTATTTATTTTTAACCCCATTTTATAGCTTATCATTGTTGATGATTTCCACACCTGAACCCGACGAGAACCCAGCGTTTTCTCATGAATTTTTCGGTTTCCTGTCTCCGAAGCGGCGTCTGTCAGCTCCCCGGTTTGGAAACGAGCCTCGGTCATCACCACCAAATCAGCCAGATAAAATCAAATATGCAGCCAAACAATTTTTATTTCTTTATTTGAAATGGAGGCTGGCTTATTCGTTCATGCCCGCTAAACATTTCTCAAACCACTCTTATAAAGAAAAATGTATAAAGTTTTATCCTTTAAGTCGAATACATTTAAATTCCAGTTTGGGAAGTTTTACTTTGAGTCTTCACTGATTCTACTTTTCCTCATGGATCCGACTTGAGTATTTTTTAATTGTCTGTTTTGTAACTGTAGTCCCCCCCCTTCATGATAACTAATAACTTTACCAGAATATATGCTTGATTTTTTTTGTTATTTTCCAAAGGCAGAAATTTAAACCCATGGACGGGAACACAAATTAACGGGGCACAATGATGGTTGGGCACCCTCCGTTAACCCCGTTATCATACTGGGACACTCAGCAAACAAACAGAGCCCCACACTCACACACACACACACACACACACACACACACACACACACACACACACACACACACACACACACACACACACACACACACACACACACACACACACACACACACACACAACACACACACACACACACACACACACACACACACACACACACACACACACACACACACACACACACACACACACACACACACACACACACACACACACACACACACACACACCTTCTGAATGCAAAATGAAAAGGTCACCGTAGAGACCAGCGGGAGGGGAGGGATGATGAGAGATGGAGGCCGTACTAAGCAATACAGTGAGGGGAGGGATAGAGGGAGCGATGGAGGAAGAGGGAGGATGAGAGATTGGGAGGGAGGGATGGAGGGAGGGAGGATGACAGATGGAGAGAAGTGGAGGACAGTCCAAAACAATACAGTGAGGGGAGGGATAGAGGGAGCGATGGAGGAAGAGGGAGGATGAGCGATAGAGAGAGAGGGATGGAGGATGCAAGATAGAGAGGTGGAGGGAGAGAAAGAGAGGGATTGATGAAGAGAGAGAGAGAGAGAGAGGGAGAGAGATGGAGGTATGCACTGAGAGATTGCAAAGCTGTTGCAGAATAATTTCAGTTCAGTCATGTCTTTCTTTTTTTTTAACACGGTGCTCCAGCAGAAGTGCATGTGGAGTGTATACGTGTGTGTGTGTGTGTGTGTGTGTGTGTGTGTGTGTGTGTGCGTGAGCATGAGCGTGGGGGGTGTTTCATTAATGGCAGGTACGGCAATACTGTGTGTAATGTTTTTTCCATGATACGTTAGGAGAGACGACCTGGAGACTGATCCATGGGCTTGATGTTCTCTATTCTAAAATGTATAATAACGACCAAAACAATAATGATAAAACAATAATGATAATAATAATAATAATAATAATAATAATACAATTATAATATTATTATTTGTAATAATAACAAAGTCATAATAATAATAATAATAACAATAATAATAGGCAGCAATAAATGGGGTTCCGTTTATTCCTTTTTTGTATGTATTCGTTTTTTCGTTTCTGTGAAATTAATCACAAGTTACACAGATAAACATGGTACGTCTGAATGTTTCTCTCCTGGCGTTCAGTTTACATATTTCTGAAGAACGGTGTTTTTAAGAATTATGAACATCCCTGGGTGACGCAGTGACGCAGCAATACATTACGTTTCCATGAAACAGGAAAAACATTGTGGTATTTCTGTGCGTAATAAGCACTGGACGGCATTCTATTTTATTTATTTTTTCACAGCGTTGCATCACTCGGTCACACATTGGAGTGGACTCGACATGGTCACGTGTTTTTTGTGGTTGGTTTTGTGGTTCATGAACCCGGCAAAGTAACAGGGACCACGAAGATAAAATATAAATGAACAGATCCACTGACATCTACCAGGTAAGAAAGTACATATACACACACGTAAACGTATATATTTTGTAATGTCGAACCACTACAGAGTGATGGAGTCTACACACTGGACACGGTCTGAATGTGTATTCTGAACCAGAACCCGCACATTTATAGTAAATAGTATGATGATGTCATAAAGCGTCTTAAAGTAAATCTCATCTTTGTTCATTGGTGTTTATAAACAGTGGCGTGTCAGTCAAGCAGGACCACCTGAATACTTGGGGTCAAAGTTTTCATTTTTTTCACAAATTTCTGCTCCGTATCTGCTCTGTGGATCGATTTGGTTGAAACTTAAACCAGGAGATTTTTTGTGACATAGCAGTTAAACAAGACGTAAACCGTCCAAACCCTGCGAGCCTAACCCCTAATTAATGGATTATAGTCGAATTATAGTTTGACAGTTTTTAGGTTTATTGCTTTTTTTGTATATTGGCATTTTTAATTTTTTTATTACTTTTATTATTATTGCCGATTTGTCTTTAATGTGAAGTATATGGTGACACATCTATCAATATTCATATTTAAATACTGAAATAATGATTATTGTTATTAATGATATGAATGAATAATAACAATAAAAAAGAACAACAATAACAATGAAAATAAGAACAACACTACTGTTACTACTACTACTACTACTACTACTACTACTACTACTACTACCACCACCATCACCACCACCACCACCACCAACATAGTGAGAAGCATTTTATAGTCAAGCTACAGGAAAAAAGGGGAGTTCATCCAGTAGAAACAGGATGTGGAGACCGTCAGGAAGCTTTATTTCCTTTTTAATGACCCCATAAAATGAAAACGCATCAAGAGGAAACGGCAAACTTTTGCCACTTTTTCCTATTTCTGAATAAAGCGCGGCGGTCGGGTGGTACTTCGATGAGACTAACAATCGATAATGGCGGCTCCTTTCTGTGGACATCGATGCGGTATTGGATATTTTCTGCTGGCGGACGATTACGCGTCTTCTCTCAATCTGGCCGCCATTGATTGGACAATTTTGTGAGTGTACGCCTGCGGGTGCAGCATGGAGGCTGATACAAAAAAAACAACCCCAAAACAATGTTGTATTGTATTTGTCAGGAAGCAGGAAAAAACATTCTTCGAAAGACAAAAATATATTTTATGTGGATTTGAAAACACAGTGTTAAATCAAGGGGTATGCGGTATAAGGATGAAAATACAGTGTTCATTTTAATGGGACTGTTAATATTATTCAGTTTCATAAAAAAAAAAAAAAAAAAAAAAAAATCAAAAGGTGAGAAACTCTGCAGCAACAGAACGACTCGTAATGAGGCAAACAAACTTCAAAAAGCAAAAAGTGCCAATAGTTTTCTGTTTTGTTTATTTCACTTAAAAACATGTCTTTGAATGTCCTACAATAGCCATTTTGCGATAGTGTGAAAAAGTTTGTTCTATAATTGCTGATGGAATGTGAACCATAAAGATGTAGGTTATCGAACAAAAGCACGGTCCTACAGTATCTGGATGTTGGATGAAGCAGGTTTTGGCCGTTTCCTTGCATTGATGTTGTTGCGGCGACATCCTAAATATCCGATAATCTGATTGACCAAAAACACTACAGGAGGCTGGCGGGTCGGATTTCCAGCGCAGAGGAAAATGGAGCGAGGAAGCAATGATTTTGGATCATATGCATTGGGGGAAAAAACACCCCCCAGAAAACTGAGGAGTTCCTGTTTTGGATGAGGAGCTCACTCCTCATGGTTTGACTCTTCAATCTCCAAAAATGACTTCTAATGATCTAATGTTCTTGTTGTGAGTCTTGGATGAAGGAATGATGAAATGATGGAATTTAGTGTAAAATAATAGAATAAAACGTCATTTTTTGAAGGAGTTTTGTTTGCTTATAAGTAACATAGAGTATATAGTTTGTTGCTGGTTGTTGGTATATTTCCTATTTTTATTTTCATTTCTATTAAATTTCTTTTTTTATCTTATTGTTCCTATTTTTCTATATTTTTTTCCCCAATTTGTACCCAGCACAGTCTCCGGAGGTTTCCAAAAAACATTTCACATGGAGCACAGTGCAATACTGTATGTATGTGACATGAACCTACCTTGTCATCACCCCCCCCCCCCTTTGGGCAGGTGTGAACGCAATAATCACACTCAGGTTCGGGCCATAACGACTGCTCCCGGGACCGTCTGCGAGAGGTGGTCCCTGGCGGGTTCCAAGCAAACTGGAGTGCGGTCCGACTGCGGTGAGAAAGTAATTCCACCAAATTGCGGAAAAGTGAACCAAACACGCTGTGCATTATGGGTGGCGGCGGGGCAATACCGGGCTCACACCCACGTCGGACCGCAGCACGTCTTCTTTGGGAAGAGCGGATCGACACGTTGTTGACAACCCGGAGCCGTAGCGGGCGTTGGTACTGAGCGGGAACATCATCTCCCAAATGTGCTTGGGAGACACACCAAAGCAGGATCACTGCCGGCGCCGCCGAACGGGACTGGATCAAAGTGTTCTGCGGGTACGGTTCCAGCCCTGCTCTGTCTCAAACCAGCAGGTGCGGAGTCCCACAAGCCCCGAAGCCTGGAGCACGGCAACCAAAGTGGGAACAAACTTTCAAATGAGGCCTCGTAGATCAATTATGAGTGAAGATCCAGCAGCTGGATTGATTATTTCTCGCCTCAAGTTAGCTCAGAAACTGATTTTTGGTGAACTGGTGAGGTGAAATGAGCGAAAGTTACAGAGTAAAGGCAACGAAAACCAAAAGCCACACTCAAACGACATTGGCTCACAGGAGGGAGGCTCCTCTCATTTAAACAGAGCGTCAGGAACATGATGGATTTTGAGGCATGTTAGAATGGCTAGAATGCATCATCTGAGTGGAATTTCAGCAAAAATCTTCAAAAGCTTGTTTTGGGGACCTCAGAGACCAATATTGACTTGTGTAAAAAGGAGCATAATTTAAACTTTAGTAATCAGTCTAGAGACCGCAAACACATATGTTCGGGAATATGGAGTAAATTACTCTCAATTGGAGGGCTTAAAATTAGTGCATATATTTCGCAAAATGAAATGTATTACAGCCTGAAAAAAAACAATATAAACTTGAACTCCAAAGAGAAGATAAACATGTATTGATCTCACCGGCCTCCTGGTCTCTTGCCGATCACGTTTCAGGGTGAAAACTACAGAAAGTTATTTTAGCTCCATCAGCTCCTCCACCTCCTCCAGATCCCTACCTCCATCTCCCCCCTTTGCCACGCCCCAAATACTCTCCCTTTATCTCCTCCTCCTCCTCCTGTCCCTCCACCTGTTTAAAGGGCCAGTACGCCACGGAGTTACCTGGTTAAACAGGGCTGACGTGACCAGTTGCTATTTTAATATTATTAGAGTTACCCAAGCAGGAAGGATGAGGTAATACAGATCACACCTTGCAAGGAACTACAATTTTACTGTTTTGGGGGGACAGTAATAGGCCCCAGGCCTGGAGGTTACTCACCGCTGGTATAGGGATCAGTTGAAAGGTCAATTCTCCCTCCTCGACAGTCCTTCGCTGTTTTCCAGTCATTCCACTGATAATGACGAAGATCTCTGTTGGGAAAATTGGCTGCATCGGCTGAATTGGGGGTTGGAGCAGGATTTGGGGTGTGCAGGGTGGGTGGGGTGGGGTGGGCTGTGGTGGTGGGGGATCTGTTGGGCATGACGCGGGGCCTTAATGCAGCTGTCAGCCTTGGTGCTGTCATGATGCGGGCCGCGGTACACAGCATCCCCTGTTCCATCAGCGTCACCCGGCAGATTATACGACTTTCAAATGAGCTGCAGCCATGGGGAACAACACGCCAGCAACGCCTGTCGCCACGGAGACATGAGCCGTGATTTGCCGTGCCATTAATCTCGCAGGGGAAATCTGGGATGATTTGTCCTCGCCACCAAATGAAGCTGTAATGCTTCTTCGCCGCTGTCTCCGTGGACGCGTCTCCGGAAGCGGCTGACAGGAGCGGGAGGCTTCCCGGGGTTGCGGGTCCCGGGCGAGGACCAGGGATGAGGCGTCGTCCTGAGACTGGAGGTGGCGGAGGGCGGTCGATCGCTGCCACTTCATCTATGGAGCTTGAAGATTCAAACAGAACGAGGCATGACCGTGAAAAACGATGATCTTTAAAGGGGAACATTTTTTTCACCTGAACGTTGTTTTTCGGTCGCCGGGAATCGACCTGAGTGATGGCGTCGGAGTTGCGACCACGTTCTTCTGTGCATGGCGGCTATTCTCTCAATATTGGATCAATTCAAAGTATTTCATGCCAATCACTCGGGTTGATTCCCAACTTTTTGATTCCCAATTCTGGTTTTGTGTTGCATTCATTTGCAAGGCCACTAAAGAGAAGCTGATCCATCTCAAAGCCATTTGCAGTAAACCTCACAAACCTCTGTACAAAAGTTTGCTCTTGGGAACACTCTAAACTGCTACATTCCCCCCAAATTATCAAAGCAGCATCAGAACATCACTATTCAAAGACATCTTTTCAACTACATTCTCCAGTGTTGCTGTGAATTTCATACATTATTACATGACGCCTCAGGACACGTTAGTGTCTTGAGCTACATCCAGAAGGATGAGGAGGAATTAAAAGGAACTTGCTGCAGCGAGGTGTGGAGTAAAATCAAATAAGTTATTACTGGAAGCCATGAATAGATCCTTTTCTCCGCTCGCGTTCTATCAGTACACAGACTAATATCTTCGTCGCCGTATCATTTTGCCACTTTCTGTGCCGAGGCCTCTCATCCTTGGCACCGGGTCACGGTTTCCATCCCCACCTGGGAAAGCTCTTTTCAGCGGCAGCTCCATGAAGGTAAACCCGGGTTGACCCCTGGAGCTCCTCTAATTGTCTGTCTTGTGAGCTCAGACAAGCTGAGTTTGAGCCCTGGCTCTTGGCTCCCTTGTAGCTCTTCCCTCTCAGCGTTGCAGCGAAAGCAGACACACATATTAAATACAGGAAAATAAAAATTAAGATGAGGTAATAGATCAGAATCAGAATGACTTTTATTTCGCTGGATGCATGCGCATGAACTCGAAATTTGTCATGGTGATTATTTGTGCATGTCTACAGACGATGAGCATTAAAAAAAAGCTTAACGGGCTGAGAAAAAAATAAAATAAAAATAAAATAAAATACAATAAAATGCAAAGTGACGAGAGTTTACGAAATAGCCCCCAAAAAACGCAAACTGACGAAAAAAGCAAAACAATAATAGTCAAACATATAAGATATACAGAATATATAATACGATCCTTTGCAACAATACTAATAAGAAATTATTTTTGTTTTTAGAAAGGCACCTTCTGAAAAGAAGCGCCAACGATCCCAACACAGCCAACAAACGCACACACATACACACACACACACTCACACACGCACGCACGCACGAACGTACACACACACGTGCACACAGGCACCGCTGCTCGTCTTGTCGGTGACAGATGTAAGCCGCAGTACAAACACAGCGGCATAATGTTCCCTCTCTCCATATGCCGCCCATTAAGCATTCATCAATACTGCTGTGGAACTGGAGCTGGCTGGAGGTGAGGCCACTAACCAGGCGCCCCCTGGGGGGCTTTCTGCCACATTAGCGCCGGGGCTGCCGAGACCCACGCCCAGCCCGCCATCCCACAAACATCGCTGGGAGCTGCCGAGAAACGCGAGCCCCCCGCACCCCCCACCCCCCGTCCGCCAAAACAGCCGCATTACTCCAGCATGGGTTGCCATCACGTTGCGCTGAATTATTCACTTCCCAAAACACAGAGAGGGAAAGCGGGGAGGGGATGATGGCTGGCTAGTGCACGTGCCCACTCTCCAGATGGGGCAGGTCTGCTGAATGCCAGCTTAGTATTAGGGGACAGAGAGAGAGAGAGAGAGAGAGCGAAAGAGAGAGAGAGAGAGCGAGGGAGCGGAAAAATGGGGAGAAACAGCGAACGAGGGACCAAAAAGAAGAAAAGCCCAAAATCCCCGTTAATGCGGCTCTCTGTCCAGAGTGACTTCTGAAAGACACAGCTCCATCCTGCGCCGAGAGGAACGCCACAAAGGAAGACATGAGGGAGGAAAGTGGGGAGGTGGCGGCCCCGCTGCTTCCATTGCCCCTGTCTCTCTCTCTCTCTCTCTCTCTGTCCCCCCCCCCCCCCCCCGCTCCCTCTCTCTGGCTCTCCTCTGCATTGTGGATCAGCCGCCTCCCTTTGTGCCGCCAAATCTGCCGCGTGGATTAGACCAGTCTTCCGGCTGCTCCTCGGAGTCAGCAAGTCTTCTTCATTCTCTCTCTCTCTCTCTCTCTCTGTCTCTCTCTCTCTCTCTCTCTCTCTGTCTCTCTGTCTCTCTCTCTCTCGCTCTCACTCTCTCTCTCTCTCTCTCTCTCTCTGTCTCTCTCTCTCTCCCGCTCTCTCTCGCTCTCTCCCTTTGCCTTAACGTTGGCAAAGCTGAAGATACTTAAAGGAGCTTTATCAGCTAGTTTGCGTCCTGCTGTATAATTAAACAAATCCAAAATAAAGGCCTCTCGATATGGGAACAACAAGCAAAGTCAGAACAGTACTATTCATTATTATTATAATCATTATTATTATTATTACTATAATCCATTGTTATTATTAGTAAAACTGTTAGTATCAATGTAATGGGTGTTCATTTTGATAATAATTATTATTATAATCATCAGTACTATACTGCTTACTTACCTTCTATGGATATATATATATATATATATATATATATATATATATATATATATATATATATATATATACACTACTCACAAAAAGTTAGGGATATTTGGCTTTCAGGTGAAATTTCAGGATGAACCTAAAATGCTCTATAACCTTTACAGGTGAACTTAATTTGACCTTCTCTAAACTTTTGAATGCACATGTCCAACTGTTCAATGCTTCAGTACTTTTTGCACAACTTGCTGTTCTCTAACAAGGAGCTGAACGGAAAAATTCACAACAGGTGTTTGATCCATGAATTGACCAATACATTTCCTGGTTCAATTAGAATTGGTATTTAAACAGTCCTCTTCATCATGCTGTTCATATTTTGACATCATGAGACCAAGACGACACCTAACAATAGATCAACAGTACCTCGCCATAGCGAGGCTTCAAACAGGATGTTCTCAGAGGGAGGTGGCCACTGAGCTTAGAGTGTCAGATTGTCATCAGCAGGCTGCATCAGAGATACAGAGAGACTGGAAGAGTCACAGAAAGGCATAGACGTGGATGTCCTTTGGCCACATCCTACACTGATGACCGCTTCATTGTAAACAGTGCCCTGCGGAACCAGATGATGAATGTCACTCAACCCCAGGCACATTTAAGGGAGGTGAGAGGCACCCAAGTGTCACGTCAGACTATTCAAAACCGTTTACATCAGCGTGGTCTGCGTGCTAGACGACCTGCATGCGAACCTGACCACACCACCAGGCACAGCCATCATCGTCTTGCATGGGCCAGGGAGCATTTACGCTGGACGAGGGACCAGTGGCCTCAGTGCTGTTCTCTGGTGAAAGTCGATTCACGTTGAGCAGAAATGATGGCCGCCAATGATGTTGGAGACGTCAAGGAGAGCGCTAAGCATCAGCCACCGTTGTCACCAGACGAGCCTTTGGTGGTGGTGGTGGTGTTACAGTGTGGGCAGGTGTGTCTAGTCAATACAAAACTGCCCTACACTTTGTGAATGTACAGTGACAAGGCCATTCTACCTGAATAACATCATTAATCCAGTCATTGTGCCCCTGCATGAACAACACAGGCCTCATTTCATCTTCATGGACAACAATGGTCCAGCTCATGGAAGTCGCATCATTAGGGAACGGCTGCTGGAGACTGGGGTACCTCAAATGGAGTGGCCTGCACTTTCTCAAGACCTGAATCCCATAGAAAACCTATGGGATCAGCTGAGTCGCCGTGTAGAGGCTTGTAACTCTGTACCCCCAGAACCTCAATGACCTGAGGGCCAGCCTTCAAGAAGAGTGGGGTGCCATGCCTCAGCAGACAATAAGTCGACTTGTGAACAGCATGAGACGTCGTTGTCAAACTGTAATTGATGCTCAAGGGCACATGACAAGTTATTGAGACATTGGCATTTTTGGTTGTGGTTAACCCACCATTGTTGTTAGCTTTTGTTTCAATAAATTGTTTGAGATGAGGAAATCACCATTGCATGCTTCTACCTAAATGCCCTACTTTCATGATATAATATCACTGTAGTGTGAACTTTTTACATTTTCCATAAATTTAACCCAAAAAGCCACCCAAAACTTTTTGTGAGTAGTATATATGTATATACAGTTTATAGTGTGTATATACAGTATATCATCGAGTATATACTGATATATATCATATATTTTACATATATTTCCGATATCAGCATGTGGCAGTTCCACCTGCCACATGCCACATGCCACAGAGTTTTCAGGGCCCTCCGAAACAGAGACACGGGCAGAGATGTTGCAAACACACCAGGTTATTGCAGAGAGTGGGAAGATGGTACAAGTCGGGAGCAGATGGGCACATGTCATGACAGAGGCTCAACCCATAATGTGTGTGTGGTGATGGGTGATTTACCTGTTGCTCATTGATTGCTCTGAAGAGCAACGGGTGTACAGCCACCCTGATCCCGGGCAGAATTACCTCAACCCGAGACAGGCGTGGCTGCTTAAACCACACCACACAGCACATTAGAAACTGGGTTCACTACTTCACATATTCAGCTGTACAAATGCTACTCCCTGACTACTGACTTCTGTTTATATGGGTAGATATATTTTATTTCATATTCATTCATCTCTTTGTGATTTGCATGCGCTGTTCTGACACCTTCGCCTGCTGCTGTAAAACCTGATTAATCAAGTGTTATTTCATCTTATCCCGAACCGTTCAAGCATTGCCTTCTCACATACTGTTGCCCACATATTGCAAGTATAATCTGAGATGTAAGAGAGGCTCTGCACCAATACACCTCTTTATTAGGGAGATCTTTCTCTGTGTACACACACACACACACACACACACACACACACACACGCACACACACACACACACACACACACACACGCACACAGCAACTTCTCTTCACACATTAAGGAAATTACTGTAAACTTTCCTCAGCTTCGCCAAACGTCTTTAATCTCCTTCTTCCCAGACGGAGCTGGTTCTATAATGATGGAGGTCTTTAGAAAATAAAATCCTGACTCACTGCTCAAACAGTTAGTGACAAAAATGCACAATTACTTGAAATTTCACTGCAATGACTCTCTCTCTCTCACACGCACACACACACACGCACACGCACGCACACACACACACACACACACACACACACACACACACACACACACACACACACACAGACCTCTAACTGCGTTTTTCAGCTTTCTTTTCACTCATCCTTCAGTAGCATTTCAATCAGTTTTGGGAAGCCTCAGCCAAGATCAAAATCCATCCCATCTTTGGGAACAGGGACATCCCTCTAATCAATGCTTTGATTGGTTTTATGATCACCCAGCATGTTGTGTATCCAAGAAGAGCGTTAACACAGATTAATGTTTATTTTACTCTGAGAACTCAAAAACATGAATAAAGGACCCTGAGTCACCAAGCAGTTGCCTCGGGCCCGGCGCCGCGAGGGGGCATGAGGGGGGCTCAGTTGTTTTTTTGTTTTTTTTTCTGCTACCCCAGTTAAAGTTTTATGTACCCTATAAAATAGCAAAAATAACAAATATTTTGGCCGAGATACAAGTGTTATAGAGACGAAAGTAATGAAACACCTAATTTAAAGCTTGTTTTCTGATCCAGTCTCTCTTCCCACTGCACAAACAGCATTGAGCGCCGTCCAGCTGTCAGCTGAGACCAATTCCACCAATAAAGACTCGACCAATGGGGACGCAGTTGGAACGCGTACATCATGAATATTCATATCTTGCCGGGAAAATAAATCCGCCAGTCGTCTGGACTTTCTCTTCTCCCTTTTCCTACCGTCGAACTAAAGTAATTTACGTTATTCTCCTGCCGTGATGATGAAAAAATAAGGAGGTATGGTCTTTTTTTTCCACACTAAAATCCCACAGTGGCGCCCTCTTAGATATGTCTATTATTTGGGCTTATATTGATATTCTGATTTAAAGAAAATGAACGCACAAAAAAAGAGAGCTCCGCTCTGCCTTTGCATGTCCAACGGTCCCCTCCATCAGCCCCCACAATACAGCTGTTTCCAACTGAATCTCTATACCCATTCACCTTTTAAAAAAGTGAGGAAAAAAAAAGCAGAAATAGACAAAGCAGGATGATAACTTACTGTTTTGCTATATTAAAAGATTTGCCCCCTCTGTCACTTCATCCTGCCGCCGGGCCTGAGTTTCCTATTCAGCTGTCGGAGCCTTTGTTGCCTCTATACAAGGAATCCTCATCAACAAAAAACGTTCTCCAATCTGTCCACTGCGTCAACACCAATGAGTGGGAATCATTTGGAGATCTAAAAATGGCCGTTAGATGGAGAGAAAAAAAACCATATTCTGCACTTAAAGGATTTCAACCCTCATCAAAATGTTGGTTCCCATCATTTATTAACTGTTCATAGCAACAAACACTTTGCGATTGAGAAACTTACCACTCTGCTGCAGCCTCCCACTGCGGTACACTGGGGCTCTGCGAAAAAAAGCAAAACATATGAAATTCTGAAAAAAAACATAAAACTTTGTAAAGTTTCAAGAAAAGCTGCTGCAGAAACCTTGTTTTTTTTTGTCTGTACACCCCCCCCCCCCCCGAAAATAACCTTGAAAAACATGGAATCGCGGTGGGACTGGCTTAAGCACAAGCACTGACTGTACGTTTGACCGTTGCTTGTATTCAGAAAACCCAGGGGAGCCAGTGTTCAGAGAGGAATGATGGATGTAAGTGTTTTCACAGCAGAATGTTCTGGGCTGTGACAGCTCAACACCACTGGACTCCTCGTACGTGCCTATGTGCTGTACGTGCAGCGGACAAACAACAAGGCAGCCCAAAACCCTGAGATGCTCGGCTTTTCCATCGCGGCATCGTAGGGCATCTCAGGGTGTCCACTGCACATGACAGATCGTTGATCACGAAACCCATCATCGCCGTCAACCGAGGGGTGAAAATCGGATCACTTTTCCATTGGTCCGACGGCTGCACTGAATTTGACAAAATGGGACCATAAGTTCTCGGCCCTTGCAGCCTGGAACCACTTGCGGATGGATTTTCATCTAGATGAGCTGATCCCAATTAGGACATTCAAAAATGTAGTGAAGGGCTTGGAGGAGAATTCAGTTAGAACTTGTAATTGCTTCCTTAGCTGGATGCGTTTCCTACTACAGTCTTCTAAGGCATGTGATGCTGTGAGTTGCTACTGCATGTTTAGTTTGAAGTGTTTTTAATGTTTGCTTGTACTGTATGTTGCTTGAAACACTGTATTGCTGCTATCGTGGCCAGGGCTCCTTCAAAAAAGAGACTTGTAATCTCCATGGTGCTTGCCTGGCTGAATGAAGGTTTAATAATGAAAATAAAAATAAACTTTTCATCATTGTCCTCGGGCGGGGGGCTTTACAACTCTTTGAGGCCTCGTCCACACTTTAATGGATTTTTCTGAAAAGGCATTTTCTACCTCTCGGTCCAGACGAGAACGCATACAATTTTTTGTGGGAGTCCACAGGTAGGGTTTTAGGGAGGCAAGTCTTTCTTGCCGCGGTGCGCCAACATGGCGACAGTTTTTATTGTACAGAGGAAAAAAAAGGCTCGCTGGCCAGAAGTATAAATAAAAAATGATAATCAGGCTGATTTTGGACGCAGAAGGAATGGCGTTCCGATCTGGCTCCTGGTCGACTGACGGTCCCGGGCGCCTGTCCCCGCTGCAAGACAGACAAACATTAAGAAAGCTCCCGGCCCCGAGTCGGCCCAATCAGCGCTGATTCGGCCGATTCGAGACAGCTTGGCGGCCGCGGGAAAGGGAGCCGTGCAGCGGACAAACCACGCCCCTTGGTCCGCCACAGATTTAATATGCTCACACAAGCACGCCAAGCCAGTAGGGGGTGATATGTCATGTCAAACACCACGAAATAATATTAGGAGCGTGCACCGCGTTGACAACACTGTGCTGAAACTCAATTTTCATGCAGATGGGGCCAAACTGCAGAGAAAATATGTTTTCAGGAATATTCCTATACGTGTGGACAGCGCCTGAGAAAAATGCTCCGGGCAGAAATGATTCCTCTGCTGGTAATTTCTCAGCGTGGGTGCATTAGTGCAGATCAGGTGTTGATGTGGCCCTTGTGAAACTGGGCTGACAGGGCCCCGCCACTAATCCCTCGTTAGCAAGGTAGTGCTCGCCTCCTCGCTCTCCCTGCTGGAGCTAATACCTGTTCCCGCGCTCGCAGGATAAGCAGTGCGCCGCGATTTCCCAATCCTGCTCGGCGACTTTCACCTTAATTATTTCCATCTCCGAGAAGAGCGGGCACACCGCGCGCTTTTGCACGAGCCCCGAAAAAGAGGAGAGGAAGAAAAAGGAAGAAAAAGATGGAGGGGTGGGCGCGTTCGGAAGGGTCTCTCCGCACACACCCTAAAAGCGGCAGGTGCAGCTCGGCAGCTGTTCTAGCTCAGAAATTCTCTTTCGCCGAAGAGTAGAAAAATCTGGAAAAAAAAAAAAAATCAAAACCCAGCGCGCTCTCACGTTCTTCAAAGACACGTGAGGCACACCAAACTACGCTTCCCGGGGGGGGGGGGGGGGGGGGGGCTCGTCCCTTGCACATTGTCTGCATGGTGCACACGTCTGCAAATGAAACCGTCCACGTTTGAAGACGGGCGCCTCCCTCGGATGTGGCCCACATGGGGCACGGATCAAACACATTACCTATTTGTTTCAGAAAAGTTAGCGCATCGACTGGTAGCATGTTTTTTTTGTTTTTTTTTCAAGAAAATAAAAGAGAAACTAAAAAAACTTCACCCCTTCTACCTTCTGGGGACTCTTTGAAGTTGCTGCTCTCAAACACTCTCATTTGTTCTTCTTTACGGGAAAAAAAAAATATATATATAAAATAAAATAAAATAAAAAAAGCCCGGCAACCTGAGGCGGAAGACGCAAGAACCCTGAACCCTGAAGAGCGACTCCGAAAAGCGGGAGGAGAAGCGGCTCTGCCCTTGGAAAGCAGCCCCTGATAAGATGATAAACTAAATATAAAATGTAAATATAGGAGCAAAATTAGTTTCTCACCGAGGTTTTTACTCGTCTTTGTGTAACCCCGACGTGCGAGCTGCAAAGAGAAGGGTATTGGTTTTTTTTTAACTTTCTCTCTGCAAATAGGGTTTTTTAAATTTAGATAGGACGTTTCTGTGCTCCACCAGGGGATACGAACATGGAAGAAAAGCGGAAATAACGGAGAAAAGGATGAGAAAGTACTTTTAAGTGAGCACACACACAATGTGGAACACGGGTCCCGGCGGTTTGGAAAACACCCCCCCCCCCCACCCCCTTCCTTCCTTCCCCCCTGAGGGCAGAAAACACTACACCCATGGGGGCCAGAGTATTGTTTTTTCCTTGGGGGTGGCGGGAGGGTGGGGTGTTCCCATCCCCTCCCTTCTCCCCGTCCCGTCCCATGATGCTTTGCTGTTTGGTGGCTGTGAGCCGGCCGGGCCTGGGAGAGCTGTTAGGGCAGATAACGGAGCAGGTCTCCAAACTACCATCTATTAAAACTCTCTCTCTCTCTCTCTCTCTCTCACTCTTCCTCTCTCTCTCGCTCTCTCTGACCGTACCCCTGGGGCCGGTGCCGTCAGAGTTTTTCGGGGAGGCGGCGCCCTGACCCAGCTGCTCCGTGAGGCCGTGCGCAGCTGGCCGGACGCCTAATGGCTGCCATCGAGAGGAGATGGAGTGTGAACACTTGAGATGTTCCTCCGGGGTGTCTCCGGCAGGGGCCGACCGCGGGGGCCTGAGAAACGCCAGATTGTTTGCAAACACACGAAAAGATAAGATGCGAGGAGGAGGAGTGATAGCCGAGACCCGGGAAGGGGGGTGGGTGAGGCGGGGGGGCGTCAGGGGGTGATCCAGGCTCAGCGGAGCTCGGGTGAATCTGGCTTTGAGCTCAGCGCTCACTTCACTGAACAACAAACAGAAAAACAACTGGAGGCGCCGTGAGGGACCGACTGGAGATCAGCGCTCTCCAGATGAAAACAATGCAGGTGGTTTATTTTTATTCAGCGGAGTCACTGCGGAGAGTCATTAGGATGAAGAACGGCAGGAGACGAGGAATCACACCTCCGCTGTGCACGCACGCCCACGCACGCACGTGCACACACACACGTGCACACACACAAACACACACACACCCACACACACACATACACACACACACACACACACACACACACACACACTCACACACACACACAGGCCAGGGAAACACATTTTGCAGATGCGGCAGAGGATTTGTGTGCAGGTTTAATTGGGTTTATGGTTTGTGTGTGTGTGTGTGTGTGTGTGTGTGTCTGTGTGTGGTTGTGAGTGCGCTGCAGCGAGCTCGTCATTGTGACCACATGTTCAGACATAGCTGCTCTCGTGGATTAAACAGCGTCCTCATTACAAACACGAAAAAAAAAAAAAAAAAAAAAAAAAAAACAGGCCCCAAAAGAGACCATTCACAGAACCAAAGTCATTCTAAACCGAACACAACGTGGGCCCCTCTGTTGTTTCGTACAACATGGCTTGTGTGGAAAATGCTAAGCTCTGGTCGGAAAAAACAAAGACGCTAAAACAATCTTTTATGGCAGATGAGACGGCAGGAACGACCACCAGGGGCCGGCAGCGCGGTCGGCTTTAGCTCATTTTCGTTGCCATTGTCGCGGGGGCAGAAAATACATCCACAATTAGAAAAAATAATAATAATAACATGACGAGGAGGGTTTTCTGAAGAGTTATCCAGTGCATGACTCCATGGGGAGTGGGGGCGTTTTTTTAATTGACTACAGGTCCAGATATTGTTGAGCATTCAGGGCGAGCTGGAAATTGAAAGGACCGTACCGGTGGCAAATTGAGTTTTAGTCCCATTTACTAGCCCGAGCACACACTCTGCAAAACCCCCTGAAACATTTTCCCGGTGACGGCTCCCGCTTCTACTTCTCCGATATTGTCTCTATTTTTGCGAAAAATTAGAGGAGAAGAAGAATCTTTAATTGTCACACAGCACACATGCTGGCCGGTGAAATGAGGCCTCTGCATTTAACCCATCCTTGGCTTGTCCTTCCTCCAGGGGGGGGCAGTGGGCAGCATTTGTGGATGCGCCCGGGGATGAGTGTCCATCGCTGGTCAGACGATGATGTGTGCATGTTTTTGGTGGGGGTCCTTACTGACGTTAGGTGGAGGAAACCCCATGTGAGCACGGGAAGAACATGCAAACTCCACACAGAAAGGCTCCTATTTGGGAGATAACCCGCCGGAGCACGGTGCCAACAGCGGCCCAGGCGGGAATCGAACACAGGACCTTCTTGCTGTGAGGCAGCAGTGCAATGCAATGCACTGCGCCACCGTGCAGTGAAAAGTTATTTGATTTTCCCCGTCATTTGTCACCAGTTCCAAATTCGAGTTCCAGTCCCACATTTTGCCGGTTGCCAAGGAGGAATCTCCCTGGGTTTGGAGAAAATACGTGTTCCCGTGGTTGCCAACGGGACGGGGGGACCCTAAAGATAATTTAAAGGAAGGTTTCTCACAAGATCGTTCCAACTTTGCAAAAGCTGAAAAAATGGAGACTACATTATAAATCTGATAATATCCGCGATGGGTTATAAAGAATACGTGCGCTGACTAGGAAATGCAGCAGACCGCACACGTGCACGGTCTGCTGTTGTCAGGCGTCGGCTGCTGTGTCCGCACACCCGCTGGACGCTTTTTAAATTTTTTTAATAATTTTTTTGAATTGTGACAGGACGCCGGCCAGGTCCTCTTTAAATTTCCCTGGGATTAGCATTAATTAGGACCCCGTGGGACTTCCTCTTGATTTCTTTCATCTTTGTCCCTCAGAATAACAATAATAACAACCATAAAAAAATGCTACCTAAACCAGCAAAAACAAAGCAGGTTTATGGGAATTACCTCGCTCTGATGATGCTGAAAAACAAACAGTGTGCGGTAATGGCTAAGCAACCCCCATTACGCCGCGACCCAAACGCGGTTTGTGTTGCAACGCTGTTAGATGAGTATTTGAAGAATACACATTGTTCCTTAATGAAATGCTCGGTGGCAAAAAACGACGTAATGCTGTTTGCCTTTCACCTCTTATTGTGTTCCTGTTCCCATTCAGCGGGACAAATTCCCCCAATCAACCTGCAGCCGATTATTGCCTCAAAGAGCCGACCTATTGTGCATCGCATAATAGTCGATGTCAGAGCCACGAGAAAAAAAAAAAGAAAGAAAAAAAAAGGAAAAAGTTAGGCAAAATTTTTTTTTTATCGCGTCTGAAATAACCGCAGCGTTAACGCAAAAAAAGAAGGACCGTTCCCCTTCAGAGGAGGCGTTCGACCAAGCCCCCCGCCGCCCTCCTTCTCCTCGGCGGCGAGGGAGGTTTTCTTTTTCTTTTTTTTTTTTTAATCCATTTTCGGAGGTTAAGGTCGACCTCGACAGGTTTTCGGACGCGGGCAAGACGCCTTCAAAGTGAGTCAGTGGTCTTCAATAAAGGCGGCAGCACCTAATCCTCGGAGAATGGGCCTCGCGGTTAGGTGGGAACAAAATTCCAACTCTCTCGCCCGACGGTGGAATGAAACGACGACCAATCCGGGGGTGGTTGCCGGGCTGACATGAGCCTTGTGCTACGAGGACGCGCGTTTCTCCATGAAGGGCAATTAGCGTGGCTCTGTGAAGTGAGGCGGGGATCCTCCAGCGATACTTACAGGTAGTGTTTCCAGGTGGTGCCAGCGCCGAGCGGAGGTGAAAAGAGGGGAAAGTAAAAGAACTTGTCAGGCTCCCTTTAAAACGCGACGGCGGAGACACTCGGAGGCGTTTCTCAAAGATCTCGCCGTTTTATTTTTTTTGATTTTTTTTTTTGCCCTTTACTCCCCCACCCCCCGCCCGCCCCTCTCTCTCTCTCTCTCTCTCTCTCTCTCTGTTCCTTCTCTCAGCCTCCTCCACTATAATGGTTATCTTGTCTTAAGGAGGCGGCACTTCTGGGGCCCCGCTATCGCTGAGGAGGGGAGGCATTTCCTTTGGAGAGGTTTCGGAATCTGTGCAGAGGCAGAGGTAGAACAGTGGTAGAGTGGAGGGAGGTGGAGAAGATGCGGAGTAAAGGAAGGTAGGGTGGAGTAGCGCGCAGTACAGATTGGAGTAGTAGAGGTAGATGGAGGTTGTACTGAGCTGAGCAGGGGTAGATCCGAGGCGGAGTCGAGGTAGAGAGAGGTTGAGTAGAGCGGAGGGTAGAGGTGGAGTAGAGGGACGTGGAGGTTGTATAGAGTGGAGTAGAGTAGATTCGAGGTGGAGTAGAGGTAGAGTTGACGGAGATAGAGAAGAGGGAGGTTAGAGGTAGAGCAGAGGTAGACGGAGTAGAGGTGGAATAGCGACGAGCGAGGTCAGAGGCAGTAGAGGTCGATCAAACGGAGGAAGAGCAGAGAAAGGTAGAGGTAGGGCAGAGGTAGACGGAGCAGAGGCGGAATCGAGCCGAGGAAGGTCAGAGGCAGTAGCGGTCCATTAAAAGGAGGTAGAGCAGAGAAAGATAGATGTAGAAGTGGAGAAGAGGGAGGTGGAGCACACACAGCGTAAGGGGAGTTAGAGGTAGATTAGGGGTAGATGGGCGGTAGAGTAGTGGTAGGTATAGGTAGATTAGAGGTCGAGGGAGGCAGATTTGGGGTAGACTACATGGAGGTAGAGTAGAGCATGGAAGCAAAGAGTTTTCATGGTCGCAGCCCGTGTCTCTGTTCCCAGGCAGCGAACCGAGCCAGCGTTTGGGTCAAAGTCCCAAACCTCTATTTTTCACGAGTCCCCCGGCGCCCGGCTGTGTCCTTGTGCAGCGCCGGGTCCCGCATGGCCTTGGAGCCGGCTATTTTCGGGCCGCTTCGAAAAAAACCAAAAAAAAACACAAAAGAAAAACGAACAACACCTGATTAAATAAATAAATAGATAAATAAAGAACCTGGACTACGTTAATCTATAATGGAACAGATGTTATCGTTTTTGTTGAATAATGCACAGGGGCCGCAAGCATCAAGTATTAATAACTTATTGAATAGTGTGGTTTCTGGTGACCTGCCCCTGAGGCACGCTGTGGACAGGATGAGCAGCATCCCGACACGCCATTCGGCACTGACTGAATGTGTGTGTGTGTGCACGTGCTAGTGCGTGGGTGGCCAGGCAGTTTATTGACGAGAGGCCGGCGTAATATTGGGATGGTGATGCCAACAAGGGCAGCGGACAGGGATTTTAAAAGCAGCAATTATTTCCTGCGGCATCGACTGTTGTGTATTTCAAGCTGTTTGGGCGTCGGGCAGCATCAGAAAAGACGTGACCTCCCTTATGCATTCATCCGCCGGTTCGGCTGCTTGTGGCTCCCAACCAGCCGACGCAATGATTTTACTAATTTTTCACTGAAGCCGGTGGTGCCACGTAGCTTTTTCCAACTCATTCATGAGGGCACGCGAGTCATTCCATTTAGTGCAAGGTCACAAGGCGGTTCGGCGGAGTATTGTTTGGGTTGATATTGAATGTTTTGTTTCCAAAGCCACTTCACCCGCCACACAGGCTCTTATATATTCTTCATTTTTAAGCTTCACTTAAATTTAAAATGGACCGCACAATCAGCTTTGGAATCATTTCAGGGGGTTGCGTAGAACGCCGTGTCGAGTAAATAGCCCGCCCTCCGCCCCCGAAAGATTAGCCTCTAACCCGAGGCTGGACTGTCAAGCGTCGTTCATTTCCATAATTCACAAGTGCTGCCACGTCCGGGCCGGAGAACCTACATTATTCACCGTGTTTTCTCATCCGTCGTATTCGGCGTAAGCAGCACTGCCAGGGAACTGCCCCGCGCTCCACTCCTCACTCCACGCCACCACAGCTCTCCCACTAAGCCCCTCGCGCACGGAGAAGAAGGAGGCCGTTGGGTTTAAAAAAAATGGCTGCAATTTGTGAAAACCTTTTTTTTTGTGTGTGTGTTGTTTTCTCAACCAAAAATTCCCAGCCGGCATTTAATGTTTATTCACGAGCGAATCAGCGTCCTTGGTCATGGTTGAATCACTGTTGAATTTTGTTTTGATTTTGAAAGGCGAATAAGCGCTATCATATCATATCACGACGTTGTTTCAACGTCTTACTTTTCAATACGGGTGAAATACGGTTTCGCATCAACGTGGAATTAAGTATTCATTTTGCAAACCGAATCAACGTCGAAATTCCAACTTGTTTCAAAGTCTTACTGTGGTGTGGGGGTGGTGTGTTTTAAGCAGCCACACCTGTCTTGGCTGTAGGTAATTGGGCCCAGGATCAGTGTGGCTGTACACCAGTTGTTCGTTAGACTAATCAACGAGCAACAGGTAAAACCCCCATCCCCACACACACACAGGAGAGGAGCCCTTGTCACGACATCATTATCATCCATCTGCTCCTGGCTTGTTCCACCTCGCCCCCTCTCTGCAATAAACTGTGTTTTCTACTCTGTCGTCTGTCTCTGCGCCGCAGGGCCCTGAAAACGCCGCTCAGGTGGCGTGTGGCAGGCGGAACTCCCCCACTTACTTTACAACATTGAATAAACTATGGAGTGCATTTCCTTTTCATTCTGCACTTACACAATCGTGCATTTAATCATATTATAACCTAGTTTGCAACTGGATCAACATATGACAATACTGACTGGATCAGTGATTTACATATTCCATGTTTTCAGTGCATTGTTTTGATATGCATCTTGCAACACTAGGATCCCTATACCATAAACACAAAAATTAACACCCCTAAAGCGTGAATGTGATCAACTGAAACTCCCTGGAAAAAGAGATAAGGCACCTTCCTGAATAAATGAGGGAAAGCAGCTGTTGCCATTTATCTCCCATCGATGGAAAAACGTTTCACAAGTCAGATTTCCAAACGTTTCTATCTGTGGTCCAGGATTGGGATGTTCCACATTGTACTGGGGAAGGAAAGCACTGTAGAAGCTGCCAGAATGAAAAATGAAAACACAAAAGACAATATACAATTTACAATATATATATAGATTTGTTTTTTTTTCAGAGAGGGAGGAACTGCTCAGGCGACAGCAGTAAAACATGAAACTGTAACAAACAAACAAAAAAGTTCTACTCCAGGCAATTATTACAACGATGCAGATATGACTAATTCCTGACCTTTTTTTTTCCCTAAATGGCTGAATGTTGTGAACACAAAAATTGTAACTATTTGACACCGACACCAAAAAGTGACAAAAATAGAATATTAAACTTTGATCTCTTGTTGGTCCAAAACCTGGATCGGCAGAGGACACGTTTTTCTCTCTTGGATGGTGTGACAAGTATAAAGATGAATGATAGACTGACAGCCAGCTGATGCAGGGTGCTTTCCCATACTGCATGTCATATTAGGATCATATTCCTATCACTCCACACCAAAAAATGACACCAAGAAACCTGTCCAAACCAATTTGACTGCATGTATTAATGATAGGGTTAGGTTTTCATCAGAATGTATGGTTTGAATGGCTTTCAACGTGTTGTCCACTAAAAGTAAAAGAGGCACAAAAATGAATTAAAAGACAGCAAATTAACTTATGTAATGTTGGAGTGACATCACTGATGGGAAATTACAATTTGGGATTACGTGGTGAAATTTCATGTCATTTGGATGAGCACAGCCTGAGATAGATAGATGGATGGATGGATGGATAGATGGATAGATAGATAGATAGATAGATAGATAGATAGATAGATAGATAGATAGATAGATAGATAGATAGATTGATGCTCCCCTAAGGTCTCCTATAGCGCTCCTTAGTGCAACAAGGTTGTAATAATTATCGCAAAAAACAAATGCCTTTTGACATTTTCCTCCTGCTCCTATTTTCAATTAACATTTTTTAAACTTAGCGCAGGTGATCCTGCAAAGCAAAGACTGTTGACATGGCAGCTTCCCATTTCCCCTTTACACTCAACATGACCATCATGGCATTTGAGAGAGTTCTGAAAAACCAACATATGTAATGTTTGAAATATTCAAGAGTCAAGATTCAAGATTCAAGAGGTTTATTCGTCACATACATATACATACTTTCATACGTACTATATATGCAGTGAAATGCCTTTACAACGCACCCGGAGATTATGCACAATAGTTACTAAACCGAACATAATAGCTAACCTTATTTCTGCCTTACTAACTAACTGAAACTAACTGATTCCTAAAACGTAATGCAGTTAGTGAATAGAATAATAAAAATACAATAAAATAAAAATTAAATTAGACTCAAAAAGATAATACAAAGTGGGGGTACAAAATAGAAGGGGATAGAGTTATGTATATGGGATAGACTATTTGTATATATATATGTGCAGTAAAAATATTTACAGTATAGTATACAACAGTATGACACAGCAATACAGTAATACCGAACAGAACAGCAATGCAGCGCAGTATGTAGTAACCCAGTACAGTGATGCAGTATGCAGTACAGTATGCCACATACAGTACAGTAAGGCAGTGGGGCCTGTGTGTGTGACTCAGTGATTTTTGTCAGGACCCCTGGTGAGGTCAGCGTTGACAGTTCTTATGGCTTGCGGGAAGAAACTCCGTCTCAGTCTCTCTGTTCTCGCTGTGTGACTGCGGAGGCGCTTGCCCGACCGCAGCAGCTGGAACAGTCCGTTGTCGGGGTGGTGAGGATCCTTCATGATCCTGCCAGCTCTGCTACTACACCTCCTGGTGTACAAGTCCTGCAGGGAGGGGAGGGTAGTTCCAGTGGCACCACCCTCTGCAGGGCCCGCCCGTCCTGAGCAGTACAGTTCCCAAACCAGGCAGTGATGTTGCCTGTCAGGATGCTCTCCACCGCTCCACAGTAGAAGGACTTGAGGATCCTCACCGAGACCCGGAGTTTCCTCAGCTGCCTGAGGTGGTAAAGACGCTGCCTCGCCTTTCTCACCAGAGTCTCTCTTTGTAAAGTGCATGATAAATCCTCCGCGATGGGGACTCCCAGATACTTGAAGCTGCTCACCCTCTCGACAGAAGTCCTATTATTCACCAAGGGCCCGTGCGTCCTGGGTTGTAATAATCCTCTCCTAAAGTCCACAATCAGCTCCTTAGTTTTGCTGACGCTCAGGTGGAGGCTGTTGTCCTGGCACCAGAGTGACAGGTCAGCCACCTCCTCGCGGTAGGCCTCCTCATCGCCGTCAATGATCAGGCCCACCACGACGGTGTCGTCAGCAAACTTGCTGATGGTGTAGGAGCTGGACCTGGCCACAGAGTGCTATGACTTATGAACAATGGAGGTTTTGGAAATAGAAGTTCTGAGAAATCAGCCTTTAAAGTTTGAGAAACATTTCCAGACCTTTTCACCAATTACACATTTAGAAACACAATTACTGCTTAAAATGGCGACGTAAGGATAGTGCCGTACTGCTTCAATGAGATAATGTTGAATGTGTTTTCCTGAAATTATATTTGATTCATTAATTTGTAGAAATATTGGAAAATGCATAATTCAAGTTAATCCTTTAATTTTAAGTATTTTTTTTTCATTCTAACTGTACTTAAATTATACTATAATGTCCAATCTATTATTGTGCAACTACTAAACATTCCCATTTTCTGAATTTTTAATTTTATAACAATAATCGTTTGAAGGAAGTGGCACTTTTCAGATCACACACATGAAAACTTATCACCAAGGGACAACAATTCCCAGAACGCAATCGGTGAGGTCCTCCCAGCCATTTGCATTCTGGGAATTGTTGTTTTCTGCGAACACACGCCGGTGGATCATGTGGCCTCAACATTTAAATATTTATCTAATATTTAGAAATCAAACTCAGTTTTGAAAATACGTTGAGAGTTAGAAAACAACTTGAGGAACATAAATCTGCGATAATCAAATTTTGGACAAAAAAAAAAAAAGAATTTCCTATGTTGTTTTTTTTCTGTCGAGACAAATGTAGTCTGTCCCAAAATGTGCCGGGTCAGCATGTGGGCCCATGTGGACACATTTGTGATCACCCGCTGCGATGGCGCAATGTGCCAGTTGTGTGTAAATGCAAAAAATGAGCGATAGAAAAGATGATTTGATTTGACAAAGTGTGAACAGGGTGGCTTCTTCTTCGCCGCTCGCATTGTCCCAGCTGCTCCCTAACAAGATGCTCACTGCTGCAACAAATGGAAGATGGAAGATGTATTGCAGCAATTAAAATTCAAATTGTTGCAGTTGTTAAAGATTTTACTTTCTTTCAAAAAAAAACTGCAGGTGTAATAAAACCCTCCTACTTGTTTGGATGTAAGTTATATGTAGCCCTAAGAAAATTGAACTCATATGAAGAAAGCCCTATTTTGAATCAAATATTTGTACATTTGAGTTGATTTATTCATAGGTTTATAAAATACGAACGTGAAGGCAGTTTTCTTTTCATTTACAAAGTGCCATAAAAAAAATGTTCCCCAAAATGGATGAATAATCGTGATTAGCCATAATCACAATGAAAAAATAATAATTTTCTTATAAAATAATCATAGTGATAATGATAATGATAATGATAAGTTCAACGTTGATTTATAAGTATTTTGTGAACCTTTTACAACCATTCAGCTTTAAACGTTGTTTCAACCACATTTCAGCGTTGAAGGTCGGTCACGTGCTGGCTGTTTTAAGATAAATTAAAGGGGAACTAAGATACTTACGAGTCATTAAGATGTAGATTTAAGAAGATTTGAGAAGATGTAAAAAAATGTATTTTCCCTTTGACAAATTGCAGCTTTTAAAAAAATATCCAGTGTCTTATTTTTTCAGTAATTAAATGGCTTAAATTCAAAAATAAAAGAAATGACCTTTGTATATTTTAGGGTTTCTCAAACTGAAATTCAGAGGGAATTTAAATAGTTAAGTGAAATTTAAGTGTACATTTTGAGTTGAGAAAACCTAAAAAATATAGCTTCCCAAATTGAGTTCCTTTTTTTTCGTTATTCATCACTGAGTAAACAATATATTATATGTATATATACTATATACTAAAACTGATCCAATGTCCCCAATCAGGTGATTTATTTTTTTCTAGCACGAGCCACTGGAACACGGTTAGCGTTGTTTGCACCGTTTCTATTCTGCTTTGGGCTTCGTCGCCCGGTTCCTTAGCAGCCATTAGCAGCGGTGTGTTAACCAGCGCAAGCCGCTGTTGTTTGTAGCATCCGGCCGGCGGTCGGAGGAGGGAGGGGCGGAGGCTGGAGGGTGGAGGCTGGAGGCTGGAGGATGGAGCCTGGAGGCTGGAGGATGGAGGCGGGAGGCTGGAGGGTGGAGGCTGGAGGCTGGAGGATGGAGGATGGAGGCTGGAAGCTGGAGGATGGAGGCTGGAAGCTGGAAGCTGGAGGATGGAGGCTGGAGGCTGGAGGCTGGAGGCTGGAGGATGGAGGCTGGAGGCTGGAGGCTGGAGGATGGAGCCTGGAGGCTGGAGGATGGAGGCGGGAGGCTGGAGGATGGAGGCTGGAGGCTGGAGGATGGAGGATGGAGGCTGGAAGCTGGAGGATGGAGGCTGGAAGCTGGAGGATGGAGGCTGGAGGCTAGAGGATGGAGGCTGGAGGCTGGAGGCTGGAGGCTGGAGCCTGGAGGCTGGAGGATGGAGGCTGGAGGCTGGAGGATGGAGGCTGGAGGCTGGAGGATGGAGGATGGAGGCTGGAAGCTGGAGGATGGAGGCTGGAGGCTGGAGGATGGAGGCTGGAGGCTGGAGGATGGAGGCGGTGAGAGGGAGAGGGAAAGAGAGAGAGAGGGGGGGGGGGGGAGATCTCGCCCTCCTGCCAAAGCCCTTCCTGCGGTGTGGCTAATGTCGGCAAACTAAATGAAAAATGAAACACAAGTTAACCGACATTTGGCCGCCTGTCATTCCGTGAACGGCAAACATCCCATATAAAATCTATTTGTTGGACGGCTTGTAAATTGAAAGCTTACAGACGGTTGCTTAGCAACTGGGGCCCGGGTTGCCAAGCCTGGCATTACTGCCAATTATCGCGGGCAGGAGGATTGGCAAAGCTGTTTTTAACCCCCCCATCCGCCCCACCCCCTGATTGCTGAAATGTCTCTTTCTCCGAAGCAAATAATTATTTACGGGAAGAACCTGTCGCTGTCAATACCATAATCCTTTCACCAATTTCATACATCAGAACACAGAAACCGATGAAAGAAAAGATGAACTTTCCATTAAGATATGCAACTTTTGAAATAAAATAATTAAAAGAAATGCTGCTGTGAGGGTCTTTGATGTGTCGAGATGTTTGGACTCTCTTCCATTCCTCCAGTCCTTCCTCAGCGTTTTTTGGGGGTTTTTTTTAGGGGGGGGGGTGGTGGCGTTTGTGTTCGCGCTCCGCCTTAATCCCATCCGACGGATTGAGACAAACAGCGTTTGGATCGCAACGTCGGCGATTTGAAAGAAGATCAGACGTTTAAGGCCCCCACCGCACACAACCGCCACCGCCACCACCGCCAACAAAAGTAAACAAACAAAATGAAAAAAACAAGTTTCAGAGCAAAGCGAGGGAAACTGTTTTAGAGTTAGTGCTCTACAATTAGATTGGCCAGATGTATGTTGCTGCCACACCTAGCTGCAAGGTATCGGGCTGGAACACTGATGAAAACTAATGTTGTAATTCTGCTCAGATATTGTACCTGACAATTAGATTTAGCCCGTCTTGTATGGGGGCAATGCACTTGTTGGCTAAGTGGATTTGCTTTCCCGTTATTGGTTTACATTCTCACCCAGAGCATAGATTCAATACGGATAATAATCACTTGAGGAGGGCTGAGGCCACTGCAGGGGTGTGGGGTGTAGGGGGTGGGGGGCGGGTAGAGGTGTGGGTGGCGGGAGGCTGGACAGCCACACCCCAATAAAGCCTGCAAGCCGGGGGGAAATACCGAAAAACAATCAGAATGCTCTTATTGAAACCGTAGCGCTGAAATGATTGCGCCTCGCTGCAAACTACCCATTGTGTGGAAAAGAAGGAGGGAGAGAACAAGGGAACCAGCGAGGACGGAGGTGTGTCTTTTTTAATTCTCATTGTTCTGGTCCCGTGTTTTGGACAATTTCGGCGCAAGCGAACGGTGGAAAGGATGATGGGTACGACATCCAAATGGTAGGTTACATATTATCGCACAAATCCTGATATCCACTGTCAGATTTGCTACACACAGGGGTGCGTATGAACCCGCTGCCATGGAGTCACTGCAACATTAACAGGATGGAAAGGGCTCTTCAACTTGAAAAGCAAAGATGCATTCTGTCTTATTTTCACCCGGGGTGCCTGCGGAGCAGCCCGTGGATGGCTACGATGTAAATATCCATCCATGTTGTTTGCGCAGTGGAATAACTTAGCATTTAGCCGCAGTGTAGAGTCTGAGGTGTGAAGCGCCTGTGTCACTGTGAGGCACAGCAAAACAGTTTTCATTAAGTCTTCCTTTGCGCTCAGATGCTGCTGCCTGTCTATTCCAGAAGCTAATGGCTCTCTCTCTCTCTCTCTCTCTCTCCGAGAGGAACCACATGTGAAATGCAAATCGGGTGCCAGTCGTACAACCCGTCAGGCCCCCGGCGAGTCGGCTGCCCTCCTGGAGGATAAACACAGACCAGGGGGCTGAACCGACAGCATTCACCTGAAAAAAAAGACAGGAGGCGGCCCGGTGTTCCCCAAGTCGAACTACCCTTTCATCGTCAGTGGGAGACGACGCTCCGAGGTGCGTCTTGCCCGGGATATGTGAAAAATACGGAATACGGGAACGAGGTCGGGGGGGTTCATGCGTAGATTGCCTTCAAAGGTGCGTCAAACCAAATGGTGGGATAATGCCGGGGATAACGAGACTTCTCATTACGGCGCAGGGGTGGGAAGCGAGGTGGCTGTCGCTTGCCTTCCCGGCCGTGGACTCCTCGGCGGTTCCCGCGCCGGGTCACGACATGTGCCGCGGTGAACAGAGGCTGCTGCGTGTCATTATGTGGCGGCTGCCGCCTGTCAGCCGCCATCCCCTCCGTACTGCGCCGTCTGGCCTTTCAGGTACAATTAGTCCCAGATAAAATCAACAATAGACAAAATCACTGGGTTGTTTCACTGGGTCGTTGGTAGGCAGCTCCGACGCTAGGTTGCAATAACCCGTCCATCAAATTTCTCGTCCAACATGAAATGTAATTGGCTCCACATCAAAAACAAAGAGCCCGCTGCGTGGTGTCAGCATGAACCGACTGGATGTGATTGAGACGTTAAGGCGGAGCAGTGCTTTTTTTTCTGCAATGGAGTTGAATCCTGACAAAAGGATAAAACGTCACTTTCACAAGTGGACTCATCACACACACACACACGCACGCACGCACGCACGCACGCACGCACGCACGCACGCACGCACGCACGCACGCACGCACGCACGCACGCACGCACGCACGCACGCACGCACGCACGCACGCACGCACGCACGCACGCACGCACGCACGCAGGCACAACACACACACACCACCAGCACCTGCCTTGAACACATCCCCGAACACCCTCCTGGTTACATCCATCCCTCTCCTTTTCTTCCCTCATTTTACTGCCATAACTATGACAGGAAGAGGCCACGTGCCCAACTGCTGTTCCAGTTTTCCTGAACGTAGTTAACTCGTTTTTTCGTCCGATGTTTATGTTATTCCTTGTGAATGTTGTTGTTGGTTTCTACGTTTATTTGTCTCACCCGTGGTACAATGATTAGTCGTTTCTAGATCAAAACATGGTAAGATGGTTCTCCAAAGAGGGGGGTTGGTGGCATTGCAAGTTGAGGACTCCACCTGCGGACTAACTCTGTCCTAGATGCTATGGCATCAAATACTGAGAGGCGAATTCTCAAAGAATGGATTGTGGCCGCTAATAGCACCATGCATTGCGCATCAATCGCGCTTGCTATCTGCACCGTCTCAGTGTCCGATTCACAAAGGATATTGCGTTAATGATATGTCAGCGCCAACACGCCCATAAAGTTTTTACTGCTGAGTGCAATTTCCCCTTGTTTTCCATGTGATGGCAATGAACTATGTGGCCCCATCTCTGCGTAACGGGGTCTCCCCCTACGTAACCCCTCCAGGGTCGGGGTTTTTATGAGTATTTTTAGGGATATGTGCAGTAACTATAAAACATTTAAATAGTATGACCAAATCTATAATACAACTTACTCTTCCCACATTTCATTTATTGCATGAATACAATGTGTTTATATTTACATTTTACTTCAGAAATTCTTGTTCTCTTACAGCTCCACGGCTGCAGCCTGCGGAGCTGTATGTGGTCCTGAGGTTCCACGCCATCTGTGGTTCAATGCCAATTCTGACCACTTTACCGCTATTCCCCATAACTTTTAGTTCCTTTTTTTCTCCAATATATTTTGAGTTTAACAGAAATGATAGAACCTATTTTGTTAACATTTGTAACGCCTTTTTTGCACAATAAATTATTCACAGTTTTAACAAGTTGCTTTTGAAGTGTGTTTTTAAAACCACGGACTAGGTAGTGGAACGGGCAGCAAACTATTTAGAGATCACTGGAAAGTCTGGCCATGACACCCTTTATAAATGTGCTAAATGTGCAATAAATAAATAAAATAAAATATATATCATATAAAATATTGATGCAGACAGCAAAACACTGAGTCCAGTGTTGTGTTAGATACTTGTTACACTTCTCTGGATTCTGCAGTTATAATTTTTCGAGAATTACGAGCACCCAAAGACGAACCCCGGACTGATATAACATTGGTTCCTGATGTCACAAAGTGCACTGTGTAGTCCGACATAATCTGTGATTTCTGCGATTGCGGAGTCTCCAAACTGTGAATCATCCCGATTAAATCGGCCTCTCAATACCGATATGTATGGGGAATCAACACTTATTTTTAAAGGTTTCTCATCAACATTAACTTGTTTTCATAGACAGAATTTCAATATCTGTTATTTTTATGTTTTGGTATTTTTTTCTCTCGATATTTTTTCAATTTCTGTTCCACAGATTCATATTATTTTCTTCAGTGTTTTCTTTGAGAACAGTGTAACTGACCTTCAAGGCTGGATGTTTGGACAATTGCTTCTTTATTGTCTTAGATTTTTGGCAATTTTTCGGCACCTGGAACAATTTTACACAACAATAAAAATAAATACATGTTTTAATAAGTACTTTATTTTATCTTTTTCTGTTAACAATCTACAATTGGAAAATTCAGTTGGATAGATGACTTATGTCAATATTGTAATGCAGACAACATTGATGGAACGTTACAATTATTTTACAAGTTTGTCTTCTTATGGAAGGAAGGGCCTATTTATCACTATTTAAAAACTTCTCCCGTTTCATTGTAGTCTGATACGTTTAGCTGCAGGAAGCTGCATGGACATGAAGTTTCTTTAAAACAACCGTTTATTTTGTACTTTAAACCAAACCTTGTCATGCCATGAGTCACCGTGTTGTTTGTGGAAGTAGATCTGAAGTCTCAGTGACGGAAGTTGACGTTTGGCGTCGTGTCGGGCAATGATGATGTATTTACTGAGGCTTACGAACGGAAGCCGATTCCATGGAATCCGAAAAAACGTCGATGTCTCTCTGCGAAGTATTCACAATTTCGCGGGTTTACCCCACGGATTCCTAGTGCATGAACGCACCACTCTTTCCCAGAGTCGGGTGGACTAGACGTGGCGACGTGTTTCTGTGGATTGTTTTTTTTTTGGGGTGTTTTTTCACAAATCCGGCATTGTAAGGAAGACCACAACGCCGCCTCTAACACAGAGTTACATCGGAATACAATGTCTTCATTTAAAAAAATTAATCGAACAGCCCTGCAGACATCAACCAGGTAAGGTGGTACATACACCCACAAATACACGGGTAGTTTGTAATCTCTAACCACTAAAGAGCCATGGACTCTACACCACGCACCGCGCCCGACGCCGATGGATATATAGAAGTGTCTGGCTCTAGAACTCATCTCGTTCCATTGGTTGTCGAAGTGGTTTGACGCTCTCTGCGTCAAATTTTGTCGTTTTTGTTTTGTTTTGTTTTCTTTTTTTTTTCTTTCTTGTTTTCTTGTTTTTGTTTTGTTTTCTTCTGCAATGTGTCTGCGATGTGCCGGTTCTAACGACGCCTCAACCACGTCCGTAGCATCTGCGGTTGCTCTGTTCACTCCATTAAAGTAGTTCTTACTGAAACGCCTGCGGGCGACATTCAGTAAGAACTACTTTAATGGAACGTTTGAATGGGAAAATAGACGCCGGCTGCCAATCCGAATCGAAATGGTTTACTTCTGTGAATAGGCAAGAAATAGCCAATATACGATTGATAGGCTTCATCCAGAATCCAGAACATAATCAAATCAGAAACAAGGAAAAAAAATATAAATTGTAAGTGAAATAAAAGCGGAGGACCATTGTTGATTGTAAAAAGTCAATCAGTTTCACAAGCTGCTCAGCGGTTATGGAGCCATTTTCTTCAGTCGAAAGTTGCATTCCCCGTGGCAACGCGTAGAGTCGAGCTATCTGGCACTGGCAGTCCGTGCTGTTTGTGTTGAATAAATCATCTATTAAACATGGAGATCATTACCTGGTTGTTTATCCAAAAGTTTTCTCCCTCGACAGTTGCAGGATGTAATTTCTGCCGTTTGATGAACTTTGTGTTGCTCCAGACCTTTCTCCACTGCGGAACGGGGCGAGACAGCACTGCGCCCTTTCCGGAGACATCGCCGCATGTAAAATATTCACAAACACCTTCGGCTCCAAGACAAATGCGCAGATTTTCCACTTTCAGCCTCACACCGTGAACCCGAGGGCAAGGAGTGTCGGCGTGTTTGATGTGGAGTGTAGATAATGTATCTGCTGCAAAGTGAAAAGCACTTCGGAATCACAAAACTGAGCGGAAAGAAAAGAAAAAAAAAACGCCAGAGTACAATAAAATACAAAAGCGCAGACATCCGGTAATACCTTCCTACTCACTGAAATAAGAAGCATACATCGGATTTAAAAAAACAAAAACAGCAAAAAAAAACTTCACTTCATGAAACCTAGACTTGTGGAGGGTTTTCTCCACATGAAACTGAGAAATCAAGTTTTGTTTTCAAAGTTCGATAAAACCCTAAAAAAAAATAATGTAGGTCTTTTTTCCTTTCCAGCTGGAGCAGAACACATTATAAAAGCGAATAAAAGGCACGATGAAAGAAGGCACAATAACCGCGTGACACCATTTGGAGGCATTAGCGCGGATCGGTTTCGTCAAACTAAACAAAGGCGGTGCGGCTTTCAGGATTAAGCGGGTGTAGCCGCGCGGGCGGCGAGGGGCTCGGGCCGAGGCGTCCGCCCGTGACGCTCGCGCCGTCCGGACCGACGGCGCCAGAGCGTCCGGCGTGGCGGGCTGAAATGCACGTGCGGCAGTTTCGCCGGCCACGCGGCACCCGGAGCGGCGTGTTCAGGCACATACGACGGGGGATTAAAACAACATTGTAGGGAGGGGGCTAGGTGGATCAAGCCAGGAGCAGGTGGAAACATGTCATGGCCAGGGCTCGTCTCCTGTGTGCGTGTGTGTGAGGATGGCGGTTTTAGCTGCCGCCCGTGAGACCAATCAACGTGCAACACCGCTACCCTGATCCTGGACCCCAATTACCTAGACCCAGGACAGGTGTGGCTGCTCAAACCACACCATCCCCACACCACAGTACCATCTACACACGATACACACTGGGACCACACACACACACACACACACACACACACACACACACACCCCATGTGAGCGCTGGACAGAGAGAGCTTGCCTCACGCACTTCATTTTTATTTTTGTCTCTTTGGCGCTGTTCTGTCAACTTTCCGCTGCTGTTAACACCTGGATTTCCCTTCCCCGGGGGATCAATAAAGTGTTATCTCATCTTGTCTTACCTTATCTTGTCGGATCCTATCTTATAAATTGTGGTTTATAAAAAACCAGAGGGCGACAGGAGGGCTTTGCAACGTGTGTTCTCTGGGTGGAGAAACAGGGAAGATGGCAGCTCAGGAGGTAGAGGTTCCAGGTTCCAACTAGGGATGATAATTAAAATAAACACTTCTGATCAAGAGCCAACCCTCACAACCAATCATTATCAGAGAAGGTTAAAAATTACTATTAAGAATAAAGCAATGTCTGCAACAAGGGGTGTGCTATATCGTATGGTTCACCATAATACCAGTATCACTCTTTATATGAAAAAATATATATCATATCTTGATAATGGCGATATTCTGACTAGTTGACAACTTTAGGGATGGAAATGAGAATTCATTCAACGCATTACTTAAAACCAGTCACACACCCTTCATTTGTTGAAAACAGTTTATTATAAATAAAGCATTTTCATTCTTTTACTTGGTTTAGTTTGTAAACAGCGGAGTGCCTGACATAAAAGGCATGTGTGGTTTCACGTGTCTCCCCCATGAGTTGTATTCAAAAAAATAGATTGTAAAGCCTATTTTTCTTTTGCCATGCAACAAACTAATATTTATATTAAGCTATATTATTTTAAATATAAAAATATATATATAGTATATTTAATAATAATATATACTGTTCGGTCAAAATTGTTATTGTCGGTAAACGGTTGAACTGTTAATTATTAGCTTCCCTAGTTGCAACTTGGCCGTCCTGTTCTGTGTCCTCATTCGCCGACAGCGCGCTTACACCTTAACGGGTACATATGTGTGTGATGGAGAATAAAATCCCGGCTCTCTAGTAATTGCCGGGCGGCGTGGTGTCAGGCAAAAGCCATTTGTGTGGTGGCCGCCACCGCTGCGGAGCTGCCATTGAATGTAACAGGCCATATTAGCGCCGGGGCAACATAATTCAAAGAATGGATTCTCGTGATGAAGCACGCCGGCATGCAAGCGGGGGGTCCTGAGGGTGTTTAAAGGGTCAGACGTAGGTGGTCATAGAGATGATACATTAGAAAACCAGTGGACCAGTAGCTTGTTATCTACATTTGTTTTGTGTGTTCCTGTTTGCTGCCAGCTCCATCCCCTCCAACCCTGACCTTCCACCGCCATATTTAACGCTGGAGACGGAGCACCGAGTCCGCCTGTCGCCGGTGTCTTTCGCTCCAAACTTCCTGCTTCATGGCTGCCGGGGATGCGCCGCACCGTGGGAGTTGAGTTTAACGTTCATGTGTCTCTCTGTCGGGTTTGATACAATAAACAGTTTGACTCGAGACGAGCGGCCATTAGCGACGCTTCTGACTCTGTCTAACAGCCAGAGGGGCCGAGTCGGGACGGCCGTTCGCCAAAACTTTGAAATAACATCAGTGTGTCGCCTTACACAAACATTTAAATAGTCAGTCAGTCAATAAATCAGTTCAGTCATACAGACAGACAGACGGTCAAACAGACAGAGAGACAGACAGTCATACCGACAGAGAGACAGACAGTCATACAGGCAGGCCAGTCATACAAACAGACAGACGGCTAGACAGAGAAACAGACAGACAGACAGACCAGTCATACCTACAGACAGACAGACAGTCATAAAGTCAGACGGACGGACAGACAGACAGGCAGACAGACAGAGAGACAGACAGACAGACAGACAGACAGACAGACAGACGGACCAGTCATACCTACAGACAGACAGACAGTCATAGAGACAGAGGGACGGACAGACAGACAGGCAGACAGGCAGTCAGACAGTCAGACAGACCAGTTAAACCGACAGACAGCCAGAGAGACAGACGGTCATACAGAGAGACGGGTGGTTTCAGGTTCTGGGTTGGACAGGTCGGCCAACCGATCAGCTCTCCTAATTGGCTGCTTGTGTGAAAAGGTGATGTTTTCCTCTGCTCATATACAATAATGACAAAACAGGAAATCAAAGTCCACGACAAACTGAATATTAACATTGTAAGAAACGGTGCTTAATGACGGCTCGTCATTCAGACTTAAAGAGCGCCGGAGAAGAAAGATGGCAACTAGATAATGATAATGAGATGGCAGAAAGCTTGATCTTGAGAATAATTTGCTTCTCTCCGTCCGTGGCCTCGAGTGGGAAAGCATTAATCAAAGGTTAGAAGGAAATAAACTTTGTTCAAAGATCCTTTCCCAAACGTTCTAGACTTGGAGACGAGCAAAAGGAGAGTGAGCGAGAGTCAGAGAGACAGGAAAGGAGAAAGAAAATCCAATTATTTTCGTCCTTTATCACTTCACTTGTTACAAATAAGACCCGCTTCTGAGAGGCAACACAGTTTAGTTTTATAATTGCTGTTTTACCACCTGCCAGTTCAGCTAACAGTCAGTCCTCTCTCTCCCTCCGCTTCCCTCCGTCTCTCTCCCCGTCCCTCGCTCGCTCTCTCTCTCCTTCCGTGGGACTCAAACACAAGATAATCAGCCCCGTGTCCAATTAGACTCATGCCTTCTGATCACAACAATGGCCAAGATGCCAATTAATGAATAAAAGCAGGGGGGGGGGGGGGGGGGGCGCGAATGCCACTGAAATTAATATATATATTTCCGCTTTTTATTATAGGTCCTACCTTCCCCTTCAAACGCTGTCGCTAATTTGTTGTTCCACACGGCTGAAAGTTATATTGTACTTTGGAGAAGTGCATCTAAAAGTATTGGCCGCTTCCCCGTCTTTCCGGAGTCGCCGCGGACGCTCTGAGGGGGGTTTTGTCGCTTCGCCCCCGGCACCCGGGGAAAGGCGTGATTGGGACGAGGCTCTCCAATCCCTAACGAGGTCCGCCGAGGACTTTGGCTCCGCCGCACATTCCCCCCCCCCACCCCCCCCAGGCTTCAGAAATCATTAATTCGAGGGCCGGAGGAACGCGGATGAACCCTCTCGCCGCGTTGAACCTCGGCCAACACCCCAAAGTTGTAATCCGCCCATTTTATTTTTTGTGTCCGAACCTCGAAAGAACTCTTCATTGGGAAACCGGAAACTATGAAGATTCACGCGCTCGACCAACCGGTTTCGAGCCCACATTTAGCTGGAATTAGATCATTAGAGCGATTCATGTATTTTTCTGAATGAAGCGCAGACCATGGAGGAAACTATTTCAATTTAGTCTGAGTTGACTAATGGTTGCCAGACGAACTCGCTGAACTCTGAATTGGGCACTGGAACGACCTACCCTTCACGAAAAGTTGTGAACACAAACTTGATGTGTTCTGCGTTTTCGTGTTTCGCGAACCGTGAACGCGACCGAAGGCGATCAGATCGAATGAACCATGTCTATGTGAACAAAAAGATGGAAATCGGACGGATCCGTGACCCGAGCACAGCAAAAGGGGTTAAGACACAACAGTTATTGACAGAGGTGGATAACTCTATAACCAGAAACGGTGCTCTTGTCATCCTACAGGTCGTCCACAGGACAGAGTTATTGCAGCAGTTCTTGATCGATTTAAGAATTAATAAAGAGTTGCATTGCAGGTTGAGAACTTGAACTCCACTTGCAGACTAACTCTGTCCTAGATGCAATATATGCACACAAATACTCTGTGTTGTGTTGTATGCCCAGCATGCTCACAGCACAGGTTAAAAAAAAAAAGAGGTGGATGACTCCAGGTTCAGAAAGTCTGGCCAGGTTTCGGCTCCACCCCCATGCACTGGTCCCAGCTGATTTCACTCGGTACCTGGAAACTCTGCGTCCGTTCTAATTCGCGAATCCAAACATGGTCAACTCAAAATCCTGGAATGGGAGCCCAGATATTCCACCTCTGGTCGTTTATTTATCTTTTTACACGACATGGGTCTCAGTCAGGACCCGATACGGCACCATCAACACACACACATACACACACACACACACACACACACGCCAGGGATTTGCCATCCCTGGCGGCCGGGTACCACGTGTGGGCATATGAGATGATTCTCCTTCACATCGTGACACTACCGGGGGCAACAAAGGGCCCTGGAAGAGCCCGGAACATCAACAGCACCCCGCCCACCGCCACGGGCAGAGAAATGGCAGCGGAAAGGTTGACGCAAACAAATGCAGAGTTTGAGGGGCTGCGTGCTCGGCGGATCAGACAGCTCTGACTGGCTTCACTAGAAACACACAGATTCTGCAGCGGTGGCTCGGCTCAGCGCTGGGAGTGCCACATGTTTGAGCCCTCGAGTTGAAGCGGGGAAAACACTTCAATGGAGGCGGTCTGGTGGTGCTGAGTTCACCAGCAGCCCTGAAGTAGAGTTTACAGGACATCTGTGCCTGGCTGTTTGATTTCGTTCCACCTTGAAGTGTTTTTTTTTTTTTGGGGGGGGGGCCGTGACACATCAGGTTCCTTCCTTTGTTGAATGAGAGCAGGAGTGACAATAGGTGGAAATAAGAGAGGTTAAGTACGCGGTGCATCCTGAAAAACAAAGAGAGATTGGGATAAAGAGGAATTAAGGGACGGAGCTGGCGAGGGAGAGACCGATGGACAGAACTGGACAGAGGGAGACACAGCTGCAGAAAAATTGACAGATCGAGAGATCATGGACAGAATTGGAGTGAGAGCGAGAGAGAGAAAGAGAGAGAGAGAGAGAGAGAGAGAGAGAGAGAGAGCGACGCAAAGGACACCCTGCTGTGCCACAGACCAGGCCTACCCCTCTCCTGCCAACCCCCTGTGACCTGAGCATACACCGGATGCTTAGCGACCTCTATGCAATCATAACCACTGCAATAATAATACTGTAAACCATAGAACACACGTCTTTCACTATTTCATCCTGAAATAAATATGGTCTGAGGTCCACTAATAAGGTCGCCTATCAAGAGCCGAAAGCCAGACTTCACCAAAGAAATTACAAACACAGACATCAATGTCCTCCAGGAGACATGGTACAGAGGAGTTGGTCCCATTGGCTGCCCTGCAAAGTACAGAAAGCTGGTTCTACCATCCACAAAGCTAACGGGGATCAAACAGGCAGGGGGCTCAGGAGACATGTTAATATGGTACAAATCAGAACTAACCCACCGCATTAAGCTTATGAAAACAGGAGCTTTTAACATCTGGTTAGAAATAAATAAGGATCTTACCTCAACCGAGGAAAACGCCCTCCTCTGTGCTACCTACACTCCCCATGGAATCCCCATATTTTAAGGACAACATGTTCTCCATCCCGCAGTAGGAGATGAACCATTCCAGTCTCATGGCCACATTGTAGTCTGTGGGGACCTCAATGCCAGGACAGAACGAGAATCTGACACAGTCAGCACACAAGGAGACAAACACCTCCCAGGAGGTGGACACATCCCCTCTGTGATGAAATATGTCCCCCCAGACAAAAGCTCGACAAAGCAACAAACAAACATGAGTCACAGCTCTTCTGGCTCTGTTGTTGGTTGGGCCGGTACATAGTCAACGGTAAGAGGCTTGGAGGGGACTCCTACGGTACGTACACCTACAGCTCATCTCTGACGGCACAGTAGATTACGCCATCACTGACCTCCGCCCCGGTGTCTCTCAGAGCGTTCACTGTCAGCCCACTACAGCTCCTGTCAGACCCCAGCAAAACCACAGTCTACGTGAACAGATCAACACACAATCAGGAATTTTCGAAGCCAACAAAACCACATACCATTTAAAAAAGCTGCAAACGGAAGGAAGGCAGTGAGGTAACCTAACAAAACGCAACGCGAAACGCATTAGGCGACAACTAGTCCAATCACTCTTAGATCGGCTCCTGCAAAATAACCTTTCAACGCAGCAGTGAAGATGTAAACAGGGCAGAAGAAAACCTTCATGATATATTTGACCTTTGAGCCTCTTCATCAAACCTAGAGGCCTCAAATTGAAACACGGGAAAAAAAAATAAAACAACAATGACAAATGGTTTGACAACGAATGTAAAAACCTCAGAAAGCAATTAAGGAAACTATCAGACCTACCTAACCAATCAAAACATAGAGATCCAGACAACCAGAACATACGTCTTCACTGTGGTGAAACCTGAAAACAGTATAATAATACAGCAAGGAAGAAAAGAGAGAAACACATTAGAAAGCAGCGACATGCTATTACGGAATCAATAAAAACAAACAACTTCTGGGAAAATTAGAACACTCTAGACAAACAAAAACATGAGGACCTACCCATCCAAAATGGAGATGTATGGGCAAACCACTTCTCCAATCTCTTTAGTCCAATAGAGAAGAATAAACAGCAAAAACATAAACTACAACATTTAGAGTCAACCATTTAAAGACTATCAGAACCCTCTTTACTCCCCAATTACAGTAAAAGAACAGGACAGAAAAAAAATCACTCGAAACCAAGAAGGCCGTGTTGGTGTGTTCTTAAATGTAATGATAAAATTCACAGTTTAGCGACAGGATATTCCCAATATTTGGGACCAAGGAGTGATAACGCCGCTCCACAAAGGGGGATGGCACCAATAACTACCGTGGGATCCGTGTTAACAGCAACCCAGGGAAAATCCTCTCTATGATCATCAACCATAGACCCCTGATTGAAAATAATGTCCTGAGCAATTCCCAAATTGGCTTTTTGCCAAATACAAGTACAACAGACCATATCTTCACCCTCAGCACCCTAATGGACCAGCAAATAAACAAGAACAAAAACAAATTATGCTACTGCTTTATTTTCTTCAAAAAAGCCTTTGATTCAATTTGGCACGAGGGTCTGCTGTAAAAAGTGTAAGTGGCCTAAAAAGAGGTGGCCTGGGGGGAAAAAACTATGACATCATTAACTAGGGTGACCACATTTGAAACCCCCAAACAGACGAGGAGTTGTGAGTGTACTACAGCTTCGGCACTCTGTTGCTGGCTAGGGTGGGAGTCGGGGTGGGTGGGTTGTTTCTTTTTTTGTTTCGTTCAATAAGGTAAGGTAATAACGGGGAGGCACGGGCACGCACAGCGGAGTCGCCTTTAGGAAGCACAGGCCCTGTACCCACAAACGCACACACACACGCACGCACACAGACACACACACACACACACACACGCACACCCCTGGAAGCATACAATTCACGGCGAGCAAGTGGGCGCGTTGATGACGACGCCCACCTGTCCGGTCTGATCTTCCTGCACGCTCTTTCCTGCTCACCTGTATAAAGAACATATGTAAGCGCTGAAAACAACTATAATATTATGATTATTAATGTTTTAATTGTGCTGAAAACCGGGACTATTTGGCAGTGAATGCCGAAAAACCGGGAGATTTTAGTTTTTTGCAGATATCTGTCGAGACTTGGGACACACAGCTCGAAACCTGGACGGTCCCGGACAAACTGGGACATCTAGTCACCGTATCATTAACTCAATGCACACAAACAACAAGTGCGCTGTCAAGATTGGGGAAAAAAAACCACACAGACTTCTTTCCCCAAAGCCGGGGGTCAGGCAAGGATGCAGCTTGAGTCTGACCCTCTTCAACATCTACTGGAATGAACTGGCGAAGCCATTAGAACAGTCTGCAGCGCCTGGCATCAGCCTCGCAGACACACAGGTCAAAGGCCTCCTGTTTGCAGATGATCCGGTGCTCCAGTCTCCACCCAAAGAAGGGAGACAACAGCACCTTGATCTTCTGCACCAATTCCCCCAGACCTGGGCCTTGACAGTGTATCCAACCAAGACAAAAATTGTGGGATTCCAAAGAAGACTCAGCCTCCAAGACCACAAACTTAAATTCTATCTACCACAGCACTGGAACATACAAAACCTACCTGGGCCTTAACATCAGCACCACAGGTAACTTCAAGAAAGCTGGGAACAACCTGGGAGACAAGGCAAGAAGGGATTATTACGCCATGAAAAGGTGCATCGAGTTGGACACCCCAATTCAAATCTGGCTAAAAATATTGGACTCCATTATAGAACCTATTTCCCTTTATGATTGCGAGGTCGAGGGTCCATTTGCCAACCAATCTTTTACAAAAGGGGACAAACACCAAATTGAGACTGCATGCAGAATTCTCCATATCCATTCTCACGTCCAACGGAAAACTCAAAATAATGCATGCAGAGCAGCATTTGGACGATTCCCACTAATTATAAAAATTTCAACGAGATAATTAAAATTTTATAGTCACCTAAAATAAAGTGACCCTGACAAGCTCCACAACAAAGCCCTCACCTCCAGAGTGACTGTAGAAAAGCAGAGGAGCTGGATAGATAAGCTCCCTCAGCCAGCTGCTTCTGGGACTCAAACACAAGCAGAGTCCCCAGACAGAAACCCCATTAGGCTCAAACCAAATTATAAAAAAACAAAAAGAAAACCGTTGGAAAGGATTGACTAAAAAACAGCGCAAACTGGAATGCTATTTAGCCCTGAACAGTGCGTACTCAGTGGCAGTTTAACCGACCACTGTGACCGATTCCAAAACAAAGGAAATCCTTGACCATGTACAGACTCAGAGAGCACAGCTTGGCCATGGAGGGAGGCCACCACAGGCTGACCTGGCAACCCAGAGCTGGCAACCCAGAGAAAGAAAGACTGTGCACCCACTGCACACAGTGGGAGATGGAAACCCAGCTTGACTTTCTCACCTCCTGCACAACTGGACCAAGACATCAGAGACATACTACCCACACACTCAAACAAGACTTTGAAAACGTGGATAGTAACGAAAAACTTCCATGCTGCTGGGCCAAATACAGCAATGTGCAAACACAGCAGCAAGATTTGTGAGATGTTGTGATCGGAAAAGCGCGTGTCCAATGGAATACAAGCACCATGATGACTGTCCATCACCTGTGTATTCCTGCACTGACCATTTGCACTCTGCTGATCTCTGTACATAGATATACTGTACATACAAACAGAACAAATATCTTTGCACTTTCATTTAAAAGAAAGCAAAGTTGACATGTTGGTATAATTCTCACACATATGTATTTACATCTTTTTAACTGCAAGTCTACATTTTTTTTCACTTATCTGGATTCACACAGTATATCTCGAGCAGCAAAATCACAATTCTTCCATGTATGTACATTTATTTTGATGTTTTTGTTTGTCGTTTTATTTCACACCCGCTCTGGCAATGTAAACGCCTGTTTCCCATGCCAATGAAGCCCTTTTGAATTGAAAATGAAACAAACCCAACACCAACCAGATAATCAATACCAAACCCAATAACATTGATGTCAAGGCCCCCCAGACTCCCACCCACCCATCCTCCCCACTTTGCCTCTCCCCGATCCTCCCCCATGGGCACAGGTCCTCGCAGAAAGAAAAAAACCCGAAAAAAACAAACAACAAAAAAAACAGGAGAAAGAAAAAGGCAGCGCGAAACAGCACAAACTTCACCATCACGAGCAAAAATGAGAAACGACATAATAAAGCGGTTCTATTAAAAAGCCATCTGACCGTTAATAAAAGTAATGGTTTGACGAGAGGGATCCCGCGGAACCCGCCGCCGACCCAGAGGCGCAGGTTACTCTGGGGTTTATTTCTACACCGAAATGAGAGACGGCCGGTTGGCTGGTTGAGGGGGGCGCAACATAAAAAACAATTGCTCCATTCTCCCATCTCTGACTTAATGAGATTTGGAGGCTGGTGTTGATGTGGCCGAGGCGAGCGGCGTATTATTTGTTGTCGGGGATGATGTGGAGACGGTGGGAATCACATGAAGCCCGGCAGCGAATCAGTCCCTCCTCAGCAGGCCGGTCCTGATGCCGCTCCTGGTGCAACCCCCCTTCATGCACTGAATACACAGCGGAAAATCAAACAACGCAGGGTTAAACCCCCGGAATATGAAAGTGAAAGCTGATGGATTTTTTGGAGCTCATCTCTCAGGTGAGAGAAAAATAAAGTTTTATCTTATTTTTTCTTTAACATTTCTGCAGCAATTCCATCTCCGAACTCAGCGGCTGGTTTAAAAACTTGCCACCATCGTTCGGAGGCCGGAGTGGCGCCCCCAGTGCACTGGACTGAGCAGGAAGTGGTGAACAACGAGAACAACGACTCTTGTGTCCGGTGGTCCTACACCCTATGGTGCGGGGGGCGGGCGCGGCGGCTTACTCGCCAGGCGGGAAAGACCAAGATTCAATCGGGCCTGAGACGGAACGAGACATCAAACCAACGGGAGCCACAGAAGCAACACGTACAGTCCAAGTTCACGCTGTGTCCATCGCTACATCCACTGTGTTAAAGTTAAACGGCTATAAACTTTGTTCGTGGACGGAAGAACCGTTACTGAGGAAATCGGAGACAAATACCTTCGGTTAATAAAGCATTTGATCTTGTGCAAGAGGAGCAGTTTCAGTGCAACAACACAACAGGATGTTCCAGAGGAAGTGCTCCTCTGTAACATTCACAACACAACATGCCCCTGCGTTGATCATTGATGGCGCAGTTTCGTTGAGACCGACTAGCTGTTGAGGTTTCCTTCCTCCTCTTTACCACACAGAAAGTGACTAGTTAACTTCCTTTTTACGACAGGAACTCTACCTTGGAGGGACAAACCGAGTATACATACATCGTACAAGAGATAGCCTGAAAGGCAGAGCAATAAAACGTGAACTCTTACTTAGCCTTTCGATGGACAAAGCGAGTACACATACTGTATGTTGTACAAGAGTTCACGTGAAAGGCACAGCAATATATATGTTATATATATTATATTATTATATTATATATATTATATAAAATTCTACTACACACTGCTTTTTCCTTTTGGATTTACTGGAAAATAGTGCAAAAAATAGCTTCGCTACAGAAGTTAGTCTTGTCGAGCCCGTCGTCCGCCATGCTTGTCTTACTCTGTGGTCACGTCGGGACTCTGGAAATCTCATACACCTCCGTGTCAAACTTGCCGTGGCTTCGCCAGATTAGGACTCGCTGTTCACTGCTGGTCGGTGGAATCTGTTAGCGCGCGCTGCTGTTTTGGGGCAAATCGTTGCTCTCCACACCCGATAGGAATAAAACCGTTAAATGTGTCATGATATGTCGTTATGTGCTGTGTCGCTAACGTTTTCCACATCTGTGAGGATTTGACAAATCTTGTAGTGTGGGCCAGGCACCCGCTGGAAAAAATATATTTATTTCCAATCTTTGCGAACCACTCAGTCACTGAGGTTGCAATGCATTGCGACTGATAACCTCGACATATGACTAGACCTTAAACCTCCGTCAAAGTTTTTGCAAAGTTTGTGGAAAAATGTTACCCTTACCCTTTTCCGTATTATGCCAAGTTGACCTATTTCCACTTTTGAGTATTTTGAAATACTGGTTACCTTGTTTTTTTTCTCCATTATTGTTTTTATTTTTCACTTTTCCTCAGTTAGGGTCATGAACGTACCTGTAAAATGTGGACCCTGACGTGCTGTGGAATGTCTGTGCAGAGTTTATATCCAAAGATGGTGTTGAGAAAAATGTGTTTGGTTTTGTTCCATGACAAAGTAAACAGAAATCCAACCCTGCCACTGCAGTGGGGATGCCAAGTGTGGATTCCAAGACCATTTACGATCTAAATGCAAGGAAAATATATATATATATAGAGATATTGACCTTTGAAACCTGACCAGAGGTCACCTTTGAAGCCCTATATTGCAGTAATTAAAAGAGCTACCAAAATAATGTAACTGTAGTTATATTACTTGTAGCTCTGGACATCAGATGGCTTTTAGATGGTGTTAGGCGCCACTTAAAATGGCCTTACATATACAGTACGTAATTCAGGGCTTTGCAAATGACATATGTGACCCACCGCAGCAAAACCCCCCGCCAAATAAGTTGAAAAAACATTTTTCAAAGGAAAACTGATTTTTCCAGATTCGTGTTCCTTTGTGTTTTTTTTCTTTTTATCTCTCAACATTTCATATATAAATAGGAGAAAAATGTTAAACCGTCGGGTTAAATATTCCAGTTAGATGACATGGGGAAACACAGTTCACTTACAGACATGCGGAACAGCGCTGAACAACGCCGATCAATCGTTTCCTTTAAAGCGAGAGTCCAGGTGAAGATTATTCCTCCATTTTTCATGTGATGTGAAGTCACAATGTGAAACCGTTTTGATAGAATTCGGCCTTTAAATCGTACTACTTTTACACACACACACGGAGACATCATTTTGGAGAGGGCGTGTACCAACGTGTACCATCGAAGAAGAAATACTGACGTCACTTCCCTTAACAAGCCGAGGATCCGGTTTCACTTGTCTGTGACAACTTTCGTCTCCGTGTTATGGATTAGGAGAAGCGGGTGGCCAAAGATCTAAATCATATCGCGGACAAATGTACCTTGTGCATTGGCATCAGAGGATGAGTTTCCTCTCCTGGCACAGGGCGGAGTCTCTCCACAAGCAGCTCTATGGGCTCCAGAGCAGCCCCCAGCACAGAGCCAGCCTTGTTTATCAGTTTGTTCACTAATAATTATAGTATAATAATATCAGTAATAGTAATAGTAATATAATAATATATATGTAATAATTATATAATTACTTTACTCGTGAGGCCATTGCATAAAGATGCATAACAAAATGGCGCATAATTGTAGTTTTTGTAGTTTCTAGGATTAGGGTTAACGTTAGGGTTTTGTTTTGTTTTTTTGTTTTTGCTCCTGTCGAAGCCACAAGTCCCTATGATATCAACCTTGTTT
>NC_137199.1:18160195-18170195 GCF_960531495.2 Zeus faber | reverse complement strand
ACACACACACACACACACACACACACACACACACACACACACACACACACACACACACACACATACACACACACACACATACACACACAGACACACACAAACACACACACACACACACGCACACACGCACACACACACACACACACACACACACACACACACACACACACACACACACACACACACACACACACACACACACACACACACACACACACACACACACACACACCCTGAAGACACCGCATGTTGATAATTGTTCACTTTCTCCATATTCATGGATACATGCTCTGTGTGTGTGTGTGTGAGTGTGTGTTTGTGTGTGTGTGTGTGTGTTATCTATAATGTCTATATATTTCAAATATAGATGCATGTACCGTATGTGTTAATCTTGGCATTATTTTATTTTTGTTTGGTTTCATGCATCTATCAGCAGAAGGGGAGCGAAGCAACGCAGCGGCTAACGAAGATAGCTACCTAGCACTGAATTTGTGTCACAATGCGGTCAGGTGAACCCAAATGCAGGACACATGCAGACCCAGGAAGAGGCGCAAAGGAGAAGAAGGGTTTATTGAAGTGAACAAGGGGGTAACGGGATGGTAAGCGTGGTGACCAGGGAAGGTCAGGCAGGCAGGGCAGACAGGTAGATCCGGACAGGCAGGCAGGCAGGCAGGCAGGCAGGCAGGGTCAGGCAGCAGTGTAGGTAGGTCAGGCAAGACAGACAGGAAACCGGAGCAACACGTTTCGACAGCAAAAGAACCGGCTCGGGAACTGGAAAACTGGTTCAAGAACCAAGAACTGCTTACGTCAGGGATTGGGTGCGAGGACAAGCAAGCCTGACCAAAGCATTGTCATCCTTTTCTTATTTTTTGCGCTTCTGCAGTACGGAAATCATGGACGTAAAAGCTGATCTGTGGAGCTCTCAAGTGTACAAATCAAGTGGACGTATTGTAGAATATTTCATATTTTTTTGATTGAAGCACAACCCGGGACAATTTGGTTGTGAATGTTAAAAACCGGGGGTGGGGCGGGCTCGAACGATGGCAGCCCGTGGAGCCCTGAGCTCCAGCGGTGAGCTGGACAGGTCACAGCAAGCTTGCTTGGAAGAACGAAGCTCCGTGGAAAGAAGAAGAAGAAGAAAAGAAAGAAAGGACTTCCATAGTTCGAGCCTGCTCCACCCCCGGTTTTCAATATTCACTACCAAATTGTCCCGATTTTCACCACAATTAAAATCATAATTATAATAAATATAGCTGCAAGCAGCAATTCATGGGGTCCAGTTTATTCATTTTAGGTGTTTTTTTTTCATTTATTAATTTATTCGTTTATTCATTTTAGGTTTAGGTGTGTTACAATTTTGGGGTTTTTGTGAAATGCATCAAAGTTTACTGAACAAACATTATGTAGTTACGTTCATGTAATCAAACCGTCCGGACAGTACGTATGAAGCATTTCCATTTCAACCAGACGTCAACAATTGATTTTCATTTCTAAAGTGACATGATTTGTGTCATATGAGATGGGTCAGTTGTAAAAAGCTGAGCTAACAGTCCTAATTTTGTTTGTAAGTTGTCATTTGGAAATTTGGACAAGAAATTACAAGACAATTCAGATAATTGTTTAATTAAACAGTTGTCCAAAAAAAGCCAGAAAAAATAATCAAACACATAACACAGTATTTAAAAAGATCACACGACAAATAATGACCGTATATAATCAAAATGGCAATCTTAAGTTAAGAAAAAAATGAAAATGGACAACTTGTATGAAATTGTCAAAGCAAACAGTGTTTATAAACATTGTGTTGAATGTAGCTGATGAACTTAAAAAAACAATATTTGGGAAGTGAATTGTTATGACGACAGGTTGACACAAACTAAGCCATTTTAAGGAAGATAAACAAAGAAATTATTCACCTTCATTTTTTACCGTTTCTTCTAACTTGGTAATGTCAGTCACCTTATTGTTGTTGGTGTACTTGACATGGAAGCAGCCACCTCTGATAAATTGTCGTTGGATGGCGGAAATTATAAGTTGACTTGGTCCTTTTGAATTTGACCAGGTAACGCTGCATGACAGACATTGTAATAGTTGCTGTAACATCCGCATTAGGTTGCATTGCATCATTGCTGACTACTAGAGTGCTACTGTGTTGCACGGTATCTCTCTGTGAGTTGGAATCTATTACTATTCCGGCAGGTGTGGTCGTCATCGTCAGCGTTGAAATTTTCCTGCTCTCGGCGCAATGATCGTGTTCTTCATACTTCGTTAGATACACGCAGTTGTCCCAAAATACGGAAATATTTGCTTTTTTTGTGTGTTTTAATTATTGTCTTTTGCTTATTAACAGTATAATTATTTTTCCTCTGTTTTTTCTTAGAAGTCCAGTATTAATTCATTAAAAACCTTTTTGCCTTTTATATTTTAGTCCTTTTTTCCTGTTATTATGTTTCGCATTGCAGTTTACAACAGTGTACCATCTGTTGTTACATTTTTTTTGCTTTATTAATATTTAATGTTGTTTCTTTGTATTTTATATCTTTTATTTTCATTTCATATCTATGGTATTTGTCATATTAATTATGTCTATAATTATCTCTGTATGTCTCTCTTTTTCCTTTCTTCTACTTTTCTGAGTTGTTGGAATTGATATCACAGAATGTTATTTTTTGCTTTCATCTTTTTTGGATTTATTGCAAATATGACCACAATCTCCTGAATTTGGATATTTAACACGTTGTGACTTTATAATTCCATTCATCAATAAGTACGTTTTTATTCATCAATAAATAAGTACATTTCTGTGTCTATGTGAAATTGTGGCTTTGATGTACAATAATTTTAACCATTTGTTAAGACCAAATGTGAACATATTTACACCTAGTACATCTGCTGCTGCTTGTATTTAAACTTCAGTAGCCAAAATACCAACATATTTAATTTGTGATAATTGTCAATAATTTTCAACGGAGAAGTAGTTATGTCTTAAGGAATCACTATACAAGTTGTCTTTTATGTGTTTGACGACCAAAAGTCTTATTTTTCTGTGACTTCCTTCATTTTCACTCATTGCAAATGATAATGCCCTAAAGAAGCAATTACCATCGCCCACAATTGAACGAAGGCTTACTCAATAGCATTGCTTTATGTATAATGACATTTTCATTTGAATGACAGATGTTACACTTTGTCTCTTTTGTTGTCAAAGGAAGGATTTAAAAAAAATATTGACCATAATTACATCAGTTGTCTTTTAACTTGTTTCATGTTCAGCGGTGTCAGCAATATTTGAAGTACTAACACATGTGTCCTGTTGTATTGTGGCCATTTGTAGTAAATATGCATTAGTTTTCAAATTAATATGTGTTTCTTGTTGTTTTTCATGACACACACTCTACTTAGTTTGATTAGTATTGATATTATTAATCTGTATGTCTTTATCGTCTTAAACATTGTTATGGCCACATTTTTGGTGGAGTTGTTGGCACAAAACTGTAATCATCACGTGTATTTTTCACCTATGTTTGTTGGAATTCACTCCTTTTCTATATATCTTTGGTATTGGAATGCTCAATGTATTTACGTACTTTGTGTTGTCACTGAGCGTCAATAACATCTTTGTTGTGCTGTGATTTCAAATATCAGTTCACTTAGACTGAATTAATTATTAGTATTAGGGAAATGGCTATGGACAGATTCAATGTTGGTGTAATAAGCTACATAACTACTAAGTGAGTCAAACTCATGTAGGCCAATTTTTTTCCTAGTATGTGAATCAACAATTGCATAACATGATTTTTGCTTTGCTACGTGTACTGCCAGAAATGGTTAATAAACATGCATCATTATTTTTTGACAATCATTTCTTAATTGCTCTATCAGTTGGTGTAGCTATATTATACGAGGCAGAGTCATAGTGATCTACACCAATGCAGCCAGCAAATGGCAATATAATCTATTCCTGGAACATTATCATTTTTTCTACTAGACTTTTTCATATCCTGATAAAGATGATTTTTTTTTCATTAAAACATTTTCTTCGTCATTTTTGTGTCCGTGTGCAAACGTGTTTTGTCTTGTTGTAACTTCTGTTGAACTCCAGCTCCACACTTTATTTCTGGAGTCTCGAAATTGTAAATCATCCTGATGTATTGAGCCACTTAACACCGATATATTTGGCAAATCAACACTTACATGAAATGTTTTAGTTATTGTTTTTTTCCACAGGATTTTTCTTCAATACTTTGTTTTGGAATATTATGACTGACCATCAGGAACTGATTTTTGGACAATGGCTTCTATATTATCTTAAAATGTTCAGCTATTTTTCGGCATCTGGAACAATAACAAAAACACATTTTAAAATTACTTTCCAAAACAATAACAATAAATACATTTGCTACCTACCGCAGCAAAACCCGATTTTTCACACATTTTCAAAATTGCTACAAGCAAACGACGAAATAAGTTGAAAAGCCTTTCTAGAAGAATAATTTGATCGTTAGTTCCTTTGTGTCTTTTTTGTCTCTCAACGTATTTTCAAAGCCGAGTTTGACTTGTAAATAGTAGAACAATGTTAAACCGTCAAGATAAATATTCCCGTTAGATTACATGGCGAAACACGGTTCACTTACCAAGACGCAGAACAGCGCTGAACAACGCAGATCGATCGTTTCCTTTAAAGCGACGGTCCAGGTGGCAATTATTCCTTCATATTCCATGTGATGTGTGAAGTCACAATGTGAAACCGTTTTGATCGAGTTTTGATCTTACTAGTTTTACACACACATCGATACAGTATAGTGTAGGCGGCGTGTACCACCAAAGAAGAAATACTGAAGTCACTTCCGTAAACAGATGGTTAAAGCGCAGGACGAAGATCCTTCGGTTTCACTTGTCTGTGAAAAGTTTAATCTCTGTGTTGTTATGGAATACGAGAAGCAGGTGGCTCTAAATCATATTGTGGACCTTAATCTGACCCAGTGCGGTAGAACCTAGTCAGTGTAAGCAGCGTGTACTGGACTTCATTTTCCGCGATGATAGTCAGTTCCCCGACAGCGATGCTGAATCTGATGTCGGCGTTATGGAGAACCCTTCCAACAGCGGATTTCAACCTGGATGTGATGATGAAACGGAATATTTTCAAGAACCACTGGAGGAGACTGATGTTGTTGTTGTTACGACGGTGATATAGTCTGTTGAGGTTGGTGATGCAGATTATGAACAACTAGCAATGGACAAAATTCTCAAGTTTAACTGTAAATTCAGCCAGGGGCGAAAAAACAATGAAAAGAGGCAGCCCCAAACAGGCTCTCAGAGAGTAGCTGGGGTAGGGTTGGGGTTAGCCCACATAATAACTCAAAGAAATTTGAAGATATTTGGCATATTGTGCACATTTATAAAATTAAATGACACACAGAGGTTGATATAAAAAGACATATATCAGGGGTGGCCAACCAGTCAGAGACTAAGAGCCACTTTTTTTACTGTGTTACTGCTAAGAGCCACATCATACACATGGGCACACATGAACATCACCCCATCCCTTCCTCACACACACACACACACACACACACACACACACACACACACACACCCTCCAGTCTTCACAGTTCTCCATCGGAGATGTCCGATACGCAACGCAATTCACCGGCCGATCCATCTTATATGTTGACTACTAACCATGTCAATAGTGTTGAAAATAAACTTCCAAAGCTTTTCGAATCTTATTTGGTGTTTTATTAGTCCTAATGCCGCGTAAGACGCGTTCCAGGCGACTGGAACGCGTCTATACGTTGACTTTGTATGGAGGCGCGCCGCCCCGGCGCTTTTGGTGTAAACGCGGCGTTAGGACTAATAAAACAGGCGTTAATGGGACATGACTCCTGCTGCTGTCCGCTTTGAGTAAATGAAGTGATCCGCGTGGAAAACGAGTGATACATCATAGCGATTTTATAATCATAATAGGGAATGAATGGCTGCGCTTTTTTTTCTGAGTTTTTGACGATGTCATGTGAAAGCCCCTTGAGAGCCGCATGAAACCAGCCAAAGAGCCGCATGAGGCTCGCGAGCCGCGGGTTGGCCAGGACTGACATATATTATTGACAGACTGTACATTTTGTTGTGTTGTTCGCCCTTTTAAACTCCTATATAATTCCACACTTATAAAACAATTATATTCTTGCTGTTAAATAAAAGCTTTTTTTTTAAACAAAGATGTTCTGTGTCAATGACGCTGTTCAACATTCCCTCAAAACACAAGAACAATGCAGAGATTTCCCCATTCAGCAGGGTGTCAAGGCCCCATTCAACAGGGTGTCAAGTGGCCATGTGACAAGTAGCCATGTGACTCTGCTGGTCCAACCGTTTGCATTCTGGGAGCTGGCTGAATGAAGCCAAGTGTTGGAAAAAAATTTGAGGGTGATTATCTCAGAAACACCGTTTGCCTTCGTCATTTACAAGCCATAGCTTTAAAAATATTTGCTGGATTCGCACAGGTAACACCTTGGTTTGAAGCTCTGGTTCTTCACTTTCAAATGACCTGGAAAAAAAAGTCAAACGGCACCAAATGTACCTAAAATCTGCGGTGGGTGACATTTCATTTTATAAATATAATAAATACATGTAAGTTGTAATTACCAATTGACTTGTCTACTTTAACTTGTCATGTCATTAAAATTGTTATGGATGAAATTCTCAATACTTTACACTTTCTATGTTTTCATTTCAGTTTGTTAATTTTAGATGTAGGAAACTGTTTATACATGACATTTATTAAAAAAAATATATATTTTTGAAATGAACATAAATATAAGTTTATATTTTACTTCAAACCAAATCTTATCATTGTTATAATGTACCTTGTTGTTTGGAACAACAAACAAGGTAACAAATAATAACTCATTAAGGTGACAAATAAAGACTCTTCTTCATTTTCTTGGATTTACATCTGGTGTCTCAGTGATGGTAGGTGATGTTTGGTCTCTTAAATACGTCAATTTTGACGTATTTACATAGGTTTATGCATATTTGGAGATTTATGATAGCAGTTTAATTTACACAATTTTATTGAAAGTACATAAATAAACACTTAAACCGATAGTTTGTCATCTCTAACCACTACAGAGCAAGAGTCTACACCGCATACTGGACAAGGTGGCAATGTACACTAATATCTGCTCTGTATGTGGATCAATTGGGATGACACTTAAACCAGTAGATGCTTGTATTCGACAAAATATTTATAATATTCTGCTGGTCCTGCTTGACTGACATGCCATTATTCATAAACAAAATGAACAAGAACAGATTTACAGTAAGACGCTTTATGAACAGCATTCTCACATAGGCCCCCTTCCGGCCGTCCAGGTGCGTGAGCGTGGTGTGCAGTACCTGGGAGACCGCGTCATCCCTGGATCTGTTTTGCCGGTACGCGAACTGCAACGGGTCCAAGGTGCAGGGGAGGGAGGCGCAGATATAATCCTTATTCAGCCTCTCGGAACACTTCATGACCACCGCGGTGAGGGCCACCGGACGGTAGTCATTCAGGCAGGCAGGGGAGGCGATCTTCGGGACAGGAACGACGATGGACCTCTTGAAGCAGGACGGGACCACTGATTCAGCCAGGGAGATGTTGAATATTGTAGTGAACACCGGAGCTAGCTGGTTAGCACAGGTTTTCAGTACTCGCCTAGATATGCCGTCTGGGCCCGCAGCTTTGCTGGTGTTCCCCCGCATCAGAACGTTCCTGACCTCGTGCACGGACACTGAGAGTGCGCGCTCAGCCCCAGCGGTGTTACTCCAATTAGACGGCGATGTAGTATGCAGACGTCTTCAGTGATGTAATGACGTGGCTCTCGGGCCCTTTTTTTCCGTGGTGAAGCAAACCTGTTTTTAGAAGGTTCGCAAGTTGAACCAGCTGTGAACCGGCACTAGCACCAGCGCAGAACCAGAACAAGGTTTGCGTTGGTGGAAAAGAATACAGACCACAGACTCCCCACTCAAAATAATGTCCTGAGCAAATCCCAAATTGGCTTTTTACCAAATTATTGTTCAACAGAGCATATCTTCACCCTCGGCACCCTAATTGACAATCAAATAAAGAAAAACAAAAGCAAATTATGCTCCTGCACTGTTGACTTAAAAAAAAATCCTTAGATTCAATTTGGCAAGAGGGTCTGCTGTTAAAACTATGAGAAAGTAGTGCGCTGTCGAGATATAAAAAAACACAGACATTTTCCCTCAAAGCCGGGGGTCAGACAAGGATGCAGCTTGAGTCTGACCCTCTTCAACAAATACAAGAATGAACTGGCGGGGCCATTAGAACAGTCTGCAGCACCTGGCATCAGCCTCGCAGACACACAAGTCAAAGGCCTCCTGTTTGCAGATGATCCGGTGCTCCAGTCTCCACCCAAAGAAGGGAGACAATAGCACCTTGATCTTCTGCACCAATTCCCTCCTGACCTGGGCCTTGACAGTGAATCCGACCTAGACACAAATTATGACGTTCCAAAAAAGCCCCAGCCTCCAAGACCACAAAACCTTTCTTTCTAGATACCATAGCTCTAGAACATACAAAAAAACGATCTACCTCGGCCTAAACATCAGCACCACCGGCGACTTCAACAAAGCCTGTAGAGATAAGCTCCCTCAGCCAGCTGCTTCTGGGACTCAAAGACAAGCAGAGTCCCCAGACAGAAACCCCATTAGGCTAAAACCAAATTCTAAGAAACCAGAAAGAACATTTTATAGCACATTGAAAAGAATCAACTAAAAATCAGAACAACCTGGAATGCTATTTAGCCCCAAACAGCGCATACTCAGTGGCAGATTTACTGACCACTGTGACCGATTCCAAAACGAAGGAAATCCTTGACCATGTACAGACTCAGAGAGCGCAGCCTTGCCATGGAGGGAGGCCGCCACAAGCTGACCTGGCAACCCAGAGCTGGCAACCCAGAGAAAGAAAGACTGTGCACCCACTGCACACAGCGGGAGATGGAAACCCAGCTGCACTTTCTCACCTCCTGCACAACTGGACCAATATATCAGAGACATACTACCCACACATTACAACCACTCAAACAAGACTTTGAAAACATGGATAATAACGAAAAACTTCCATATCTGCTGGGCCAAATACAGCAATGTGCAAACACAGCAGCAAGATTTGTGAGATACATAAACAAACTCTACATACACAGAGAACAAATATCTTTAAATACATTCATTTTCAATAAAAAAAATGCTACCGTGTTTGTATAGTTCTCATTCATTTGTATTTATGTCTTTATATCTCTAACAGCAAAATCACAATTTTTCCACGTACGTACATTTATTTTTATTTCTTTGTTGTTCTATTTCACACTTGCTCTGGAAATGTAAACGCCTGTTTCCCATGCCAATAAAGCCCCTTTGAATTGCATTGAATTGAATTGAAATTGAAATTGAGAGCCGGAGCTTGGGAGCAAGAGTGAGAGAGAGGGATTATGGGAGCAAATAACTATAGCAAAACAGGGCAAAAACCATGACAATTTGTCATGGTGACGAAAAAAAACAAACAAAAAAAACCTTAACAGTCTAAAAAAAAAAAAAATAAATAAACTAACAAACAAACAAATAAATAAATAATAAAATAATAAAATAAATACAGATAAATATGTGTTTGTACGGAATATACGGAAATAGCAAAAAATACACATTGTTCTTGAATGAATTGTCCACAAATAGCCTCAAAAAATACAATACAGAAATAATCAAAAATAAAAAAAAAGTATATGGGAAATACATTATAATTATAAATTACTTTTATGTAGCTTTTACAGCTCCTCAATGGCAGTCGATCTCCTCTAGTGGACGTGTAAGGTACTGCATGCCAGCATTTAGTCATGAGACGCAAGTCAAAGCAAATTTCGCTCTTTTAGCAACGCCGGTAAATGTGTGTCTTTTTACCAGCAATTTATTTTAAACCAGTATAGATTTGTGATCAACCCCCCCCCAA
>NC_137199.1:18100195-18150195 GCF_960531495.2 Zeus faber | reverse complement strand
ATTCAACCCCTGCATAAGCTTGGTTGATGTGGGAATGGCTGTTGATGCGGCAGTATTCACGCAGTAAACATCACAGGTCCAGCTTTGAATCGAGTAGATTGTCCGTCTATTCTCACGTTGGCAGTATTCTTTCGGTTTGTTTTTACGTTTTTACCTGCTGAACGTGGATGAAGTCATCACACACTCCTGTCTCATTTCCTCTTATTTTTGAGACCTCTCTGAGGGGTTTAGTTTAGTTGGCATGTTTATTAATTTCAGCCGTGCTGTTGGAAGCGTTTCTAATTTGCATTCTACGTTTTTGGCAACACCTAAACTGTTTGCTTAAAATTGGGTAAACATTTGGATAGGAGCAGGGAGGCTACCGTCGAGTTGGTGCTGTTGTTTCTTTGCTTTGGAGGAGAGCTGAGGGGGGGAGATATTTAAACATATCAAGGCTGCCTTCTTCTCTGCAGAGATCTGTGTTTTGGGTTAAGTCCAGGTGAACCCCCCCAGGGGTGCGCTTGTGAGAGGAATGCGAGAGGGGTAGGGCCATAACCGTACCTTGGGAAACAGAAATTTCTTCGAACCGCGCCGCGGTCTAGTTGAGCAAATCCGAGTCCAGCACTATGGAAGCTGCGTCGGAACCGTCTGAAAACAGAGTCTGAAACATGATTTGCTTTCGTCTCTTCTCTCATCTTCTGTGCACCCGGACTTTAAAGACTCATCCATTGTTACCAGAGACGTGAAAATTGGGGCCGGATGCTGCGGCACCACTGGTGCATGTGCCGAGGGGTTGGCACATGCATTCAGCACTTCAAGACTCAATCAATGCGATATCATTCATGTCATTTCCCTTGCAAGTCTGCACTAGTCTGCACCTACGTATATGAGTGAACTCGCTCCGAGTCCTTCAAAAGGAGGTTCAAGTACCACAACTCCGTCTCCTGCACGCGACAGCATTGTCCCTCCCTGACACCTTGTATCTGGAGAGAAGGAGACGGAGAAACCGTGCTGTAAATACATTTCTGTAGAAGCGATGTAAATGGGATTTGCCTTTTCAAATCCAGAGCACTTGCAGAGTTAAGTGTGTCGTTGTATTTGTTGTAAAGAATGAACCGACTTATGTACCAGAGAAGGATTATCGATGCTGAACGTCGTCCTGATCTTTGTGCTCTTTTTGATTTTTGTTATTTTTGTTATTTTTATTTTTTTCCCTGCATAATGTGATCATCGGCATCATTGAAAATGAGGGTTTACGCCATAATCAATCCGCGATAACTAAATGAAGGTGTTTAAGTGTTTAACTCCTTTAACTCCAGATCCTTAAGACGAATGAGTGAACAAAGCACCGCTCGGGCCGAGGCACCGCGGCGGCTGAGGTGAGACACACGACCTTTAAGTCAATTCAAGTTTGTTAATTCTGCCCTTAATCACGGCACAGTCGGAAAGGGCTTCACAAGCTCCACCTTTCGCCTCCCCCGGGTCGTCCCGTCCGCCGGGGGCACGAGGACATGCTCCCGGAGAAACCAGCGTCGGCGGAAGCAAGGACTTAAGGACTTACGGAGCGAGGCAAAACATGAGAACAACAGGGCTCTCATCTCTGGAGGTTTCTCTTTAGATGAAGCCTGCGACGTTTCTCCGGAAAGTTTGAGCGTGCAGCTTTGCATTTTTCACAACCTCGCGCTGAGTGTCGACGGTCCGCGAGGCAGATGTTAGGACAAGAGAGGAGGATGTGATCTTTCTTTCAGGGCAAGGTGAGTACCATGAATCATAATATGACTCATGGATTTGAATGCATTTATATATATATATATATATATATATATATATATATATATATATATATATAGTATATATACTGTATATATACTGTTCTATACATACAGTGAGCCAGCGAGGCTGTGTGTCATACACTACCCCCCACAGCCGTACAGGTGCGTCATGGGTAATGTATTCATGCCCTGCAGCGATGACGAAATGCAGCATTTCAAATTCTGTTGGGTGCCAGTTTTAGATTCCTGGACCACTGATGTCTATATGTAACAGAATAATAATAATAATAATAATAATAAAAAAACTCCCTTGTCAGCAAAATACAAAGCATCCACTGCACCACGAGCGCAAAAGTGTTTTTTTTTTTTCTCAGAACTGAACCCCGAAAACCTCAGAGGTAGACTGTTTGTCATACGCCGCAGAAAGACAGGTCATGTATAAACCATACTTACGTCCCCGCTAAGCCTTTCTCAAGTTGCAAAGCAATTGTGTGGTGGATCGAGGATTTCCCCCCCCCCCTCATCTCACTGAATTTAATTAGTTACACACGTTCTTGAAGAACCGTATTTTAATGAAGCGCAGTGCATGCGTTGGCCGCAGCGCTTATCACGCCTCCCATTGCACATTAGAAAAGCCAACGTAATTAAAAAGTTATCACAAGGCATATCAGACTCGGCTCACATTTTCAATTACATTTCCTTTGTAGGGTTAAACCACTCAATCAGCGACATCCTGCGGCTGCTCGGCCGCCGCCCGCGCGCCGCGCTCCGCGCTCCGCCATGTTTACCGTCAATATCCTCCGAGTGCAACACAAAACGGAGGATATGAAGAAAAGAAACAGGTCGACAGGAATATTTTTCACCGGCCGATATCTCTGTGAGACCACCGGCCCCTGGATTGAAGCTGTGGTTCCCAAAAATGTGTGGCCCGTCCCCTAGGGGCGGTGCAGAGGTACGGCGCGGGGCGGACGCAGGAAAATGCAGGAAATCGATTGAGGGTAAATTACATAGAGTGGAAATCCAAATTGATGACTGAATAAATCCCATAACGTAGTTTCATAGAATTTTAATTAAATATTTGATTGCACATGTATGTTATATTATGTATCTTTACAGCCATAAAAGCTTAGGGGGATTAAAGGAGCAATAAAATGCCAAAACAGAAAAACAATGAAATGAATAAAAATTATTTTCATTTATTTCCCACATTATACCTTTTAAATCAACTTAATTATGACATATATTTATTTAATATTTCATATATTTACAAGATGCACAATGGCTTACAAGGGACTAAATGAGAAATACAATTGCAAAGCAGAGACAAATATGAAATTCAGTTTTTGATTTAAAGCTGAAATTGCTTTAATGATTATGTATGATAAATTAACAAAAAAATTATAGAACAGAATAGAACACATGGGCTCAGCTACGCAGGCAAGTTTGCTTGCAGGTAACATTTTTCTCGTGGATGAGATTCATGACTGCGCGATGTTGTGCAATAAACCCCTGTAATCACAAAGCTGGTGATTGTAAAACGCTTCATATCCCAAGAGGAAAACATCCAAACGCTTTATTTCATCACACCGCGTATTGTGTCTAGCAGGTAATTAAACAAATGTGTAAGGAAACACTATGCAAATTCACTACAAAGAGCGTCACTTCATCCTTCTGCTCCCCGGCACGTGGCGGCATTTCCGAATGCCCGGAAACGCCGACACGATCCCTCCTGTGACGACAGGTGATGAGGTCCAGATGGTCCAGATGTGTTCCCCACGCCCGGGCTGGAGCATGTCCTCGAGTGCTCGTAAAACACTCTGGACAGAAACCGTCCGCGTCATGCGCCTTTGTGCAACGATTTATATTTTAGCGGGGTCCACAAACAAGGTTGATGTGACCGGGCTTCATGGACAGGTCCCGCCGATTTTTGACATTTCGCACCTGCAAAGGTCAACGCCACCGAAGCTGTTTTGGCGTTGGTCGATGCCACAAATGAGCGCGTCAAAGTTCCCCCCAACGCTGAAGTCAGGGCGCCTCCACTTAATTGCGAATCCACCGCTCGCATTGAAAAGAGGGGAGTGAGTCAGTGGGAAATGAACGTCGGCATGACTGGAGCCTTTGTGCTGCTGGAACACTGTCAAGGGCTGAATGAAGTCAGCGTGCGCATACGGACTGAGTCAGCCCTCCTCTTGCCGCACTGAAAAGTGCGTCGTCGGTGCATCGTTTTTTAATACATTTCACGCCGTTTATTTGCCGCTCTTGCCCTTGCCCTCGAAGACAGCACAGCCCGACGCCCCGTCTCGGAAACAACACGGGCGTGGCGCCGTGACGCCGTCGCACTCGTGCTCCCGTTGGCTCCATCGTGTCAGGGACGCTCCGGCTAGGGCGAGGCCGGCTCGGCTGCGGCTGGCACCCCCGGCCTCGCCGTTCCGCGACCTTCTTCCCGCCGCCGCGACCGGCGGGCGGCTCGGTTAACCGATGGACCCGAGGCGCCGGGCTGCTGTGAGGGCTTTTCAATCTCGGACTTCCAGCGCGGCCTCCATTCTTTCGCGAGTTCAACAGCTATTCTGTAAGGCCGCGGGGTTTTTTCGGGTACCTGCGGAACTGTGTGAAATTATTTGACTGTGAGCCTTGATTGAGCCGCGGCCGGACGGGAACAGAGTGAACTGAGAGGGAACACTTAGCGGGAGCAAGATGTCAAAGAGGCAAAGCCGAGAAAATGAGAAGAGCTCATCCTCTTCCAGCATCCTCTGTTCCCCTCCTGTCACACTCCGTGATGGCGCCGTACAAAAAAAGGACCGCAGGGGAGAGAGAGAGAGAGAGAGAGCGAGAGAGAACGAGAGAGAGAGAGAGAGAGAGAGAGAAAGAACGTTTGACAGGGGGAGGCGTAGAGATGGAGAGAAAAGGAGAGGGGAGGAGATGGAAGGTGGGTGAGAGGAACGTCGGAGAAGTCCGCCAAGATGGGAGAGGGGTGATTGAGGGAAAAGATGACTGAGAGAAAAGGAGACGGGAGGAGAAAGGGAAAGGGGGGGGGTGCAGGAGAAGGAGGGGTTACGGGGGAAGGAGGAGAAGAATGGAGGGGAGGAGAGGAGAAGGGATACAAGGAGAGGGGCGTGGAGGAGATGGACAGTGGAAAATGGCTAAAGGAGGTGAAGGGGGGAAAGACGGGCGAGGATGAGAGGAGAGGGGAGGAGAAGAGAAGAGAGGGGCGGGGCAGGGTGGGGAGGAGATGGACGATGGGAGGGAGGGAGGCGGAGGAGGGCAGGAGTTGAGGCGAAAGAAAGGATGAGGAGAAGGGGAGCGGGAGGAGAGGAAACGGGCGAGGGGAACGGAGAAGAGCGGCGGTCAGGGGGTGAGGAGGAGACAAGAGCAGTTGAGGGGACGGTCGAGCGAAGGAGAGGAGGGCGGGCGGGAGGAGAAGATGAAGGGAGGGAGGGAGGAGGAGAAGCCGGAGAGAGGAGAGAAGGGCGGAGGAAGAGGAGAGGAAGCCGAGCGCCTCGCCGTCCGGCGCCGAGACGACTGTCCCAATAACCGAGACACCGGGAAGAAAGAGAAGAGAGAGAGAGAGTGTGATGGAGAGAGTAGAGAAGAGGAAGAGGAGGAAGAGGAGGAGTGGAGGAGCCGGGTGGTGAAGGCTTCACGTGATAATACTGCGACGCCGCCGACGGACGGACGAGTCCCTATATGTGGCCGAAACGGAGACGCGGCGTCGTCCTCCGTCATCGCTCCATCACAGGCGTGGCGCGTTGCCCCGCGCTCAGGGGCAGATCCCCGGGCGAGGAGGGCGGGGCGCGCTGGGGGAGGGGGCGACCAAATGGAGACGGAACACTTCCCTCCTGCGACCCCGGGTTCCTCCGCCGGTCATAAAACACCCGCGGCGCGACATAAAAGCCGTGTTGTAATAAGAGGCGAGGACGCACAAAGGGAAAGAACAAGGAAGGGGATGGAGGGAGGGAGGAGATGGAGAGAGGGATGAGAGGCAGCAGATGGAGGGAGGGAGGGAGATGGAGAAAGGGAGGGAGGGGAGGAGGGGGCGAGGGAGGGAGGGAGGAGAGGCAGATAGTCGGAGAGAGAGAGGGAAGGGGAGCGGCGAGGAAGGAAAAGCTGGTTTGAGAGAGGCTGCGGGCGGAGCTTCCACCTCTCCTCCACCCGCCGCTCAAACAGGAGCAGCTCATTTCAGGGCCCAATAGTTCCTCCATTATGGCTGAAAGAATTATCCCACTGTGACTGGGAACACAGATACCGGATTCTGAGAGGAAGTGGGAGGAATAAAGCGGGGAGGCAGACAAGCAGGCAGACAGGCAGACAGGCAGACAGGCAGACAGGCAGGCAGGCAGGCAGACAGGCAGACAGGCAGGCAGGCAGAGGGGGACCGGTGAGAGGGGGGGGAGAGTGGAGGACAGACAGCGAATGTTTGGCGCGGACGTCGTTCGATTCTTAATTGCGATTAGTGTGAAGTGCAGAATAAAGCCCAGAGGACGGACGCAGGCTCCCGCCATTGTTTTGCTCCGGCAGACGCCTTATACACCAGTCTGTCTGTCTGTCTGTCTGTCTGTCTGACCGTCCGTTGCCCCGTCCAACAGTCTGTCCGTTCTTCTGTCCGTCTGTATGTCTGTCCGTCTCTCTCTCCGTCTGTCTCTCTGTCCACCTGTATGTTTTTATCTATCTGTCCATCTCTATGTCCATCTGTCCATCTCACCGTCTGCCTGTCTGGCTGTCTCTCCATCCATCTGCCTGTCTGTCTCTCGATCCAGCTGTCTGTTTGTCTCTCCGTCTGTCCCTCAGTCCATATGTCCATCCATCCATCCGTCTGTCTCTTCGTCTATCTGTCTGTCCGTCTGTCTGGCTGTCTGTTTCTCTGCCATGTGTCTCTCTCTGTCCATCTGTCCACCTGTCTGTCCCTTGTCGTCTGTTTGTTTGTCCATTTCTCTGTCTTTCTGTCTGTCCGTCTGTCTGTCAAACTCTCTGTTTTGTCCATCTGTCCATCTCTATGTCCATCTGTCTATTTCTCTATCTGCCTGTCTGGCTGTCTGGCTGTCTCTCCATCCAGCTGTCTGTTTGTCTCTCCGTCTATCTGTCTGTCTGTACATCCATCCGTTTGTCCATCCGTCTGTCTGTCTCTCCGTCTATCTATCTGTCCGCCTCTCTGTCTTTCTGTTTGTCCATCTGTCTGTCCATCCATCCGTCTCTCTCCATCTGTCTGTCTGTCCATCTGCCTGTTTTGTCTATCTGTCCATCTCTATGTCCATCTGTCCATCTGTCCATCTCTCTGTGTGTCTGTCTGTCCGTCCCTCCCTCCATCCATCCATCTGTCTGTCTCTCCATCCATCTGTCTGTCTGTCTGTCTGTCTCTTTGTCCATTTGTCGGTCTGTCCCTCCGTCTGTCCATCCCTCCCCCCGTCTGTCTCCAGGATCCCCTCATTGACATGCTCTCTCCAAGTGTCTCTCTGTCCATCTGCCTGTTTTGTCTATTTGTCCATCTCTATGTCCCTCTCTCCATCTCTCTGTGTGTCTGTCTGTCTGTCTCTCCCTCCAACTATCCATCTACCTGTCCCTTCATCCATCTGTTTGTCTGTCTCTGTGTCCATCTTTCTATTTGTCTATCTGTCCATCTCTTTGTCCATCTGTCCATCTCTCTGTGTGTCTGTCTGTCCGTCCCTCCCTCCATCCATCCATCTGTCTGTCTCTCCATCCATCTGTCTGTCAGTCACTTTGTCCATTTGTCAGTCTGTCCCTCCGTCTGTACATCACTCCACCCGTCTGTCTCCAGAATCCCCTCATTGACACACTGATGGATATTTATAATATTTTTCTTGGCGGTCCCTTCTTGGATTAATGTCTTAATTAAAATGTTTAAAAACATGACAGTAAACACCTTCCACCTTCCTACACACATGCACACACACACACACACACACACACACACACACACACACACACACACACACACACACACACACACACACACACACACACACACACACACACGTGGAAAAGAAAACCTTTGGTCTCCACCAGACGCAGACTTTTTTAGAGGGAATTTGACTCTGCTCTGCCAGCGCCCCCTGTTGAGCAGGAGGAAACCAGGGCTACGTGGAGAGATGTCGCTGCTGGGCGTGGCCAGGGCGTGGCCAGGGCGTGGCCAGGGCGTGGCCAGGGCGTGGCCAGGGCGTGTCGTTCCCAACCTTTCGAGTCCCTCATTACAAACCCAGTGTTTTGTTTCCCCACAAAAGTGGCTGCAACGCCGCTCGGAAATGGAATGCGGGGCTTTGGTCGAAAATCTTTAAGAGCCGAACAATCCTCCGCTGCCGAGGAGTTAAAAATAAAAGCAACGCGTGAGGCGGGGGAATAGGCTGTGAGTTTCCAGGTGAAGCACCTGCCAAACCAACTTTCTTTTCTCTGGGTTTATTCAACTCTTCTCCCAGCTGCCGGGGCTGGACGGGTGTTTAAAGGGAGCCGGGGGGTGAGCTGCATCTCCCCTCCCAACACGTTCTGTTGTTTCCTCTCATACTCCTCCAATTAGCCAACTCTCCCAGGATGCAATGCAACATTTGTCTCCATTAATAATGTAGGTTATAGGGAAGGGGTGAGAGGAGCTGGGCATTCTGGGAAATACCCCGTTAGAACGTGAACGAAAAAAAGAAAGAGAAAAAAGAAAAGGCAAAAAGAAATGTTTGTGCAAGTCTCCCACGGACATCCAATTACAACGATGCGTTGCAGCAAAGTAGAGGAAGTTAGTGAACTCGCGGTGGCTGCGTTGGGAAGGAGGGGATTATCCCCGGCACCCCCGCCACATAGTGAGCAGCTGCTGCTGCTTATTTCAGCAAACAATAAATCATACAGCGTGAGCTGCGGCGATCGATTCCTTCAACACTTGATTACGCCGGGTGATGCTTTACAAGCACACTGTGTTTGCATAGCAAGGTGTGTGTGTGTGTGTGTGTGTGCGTGCGTGCGTGCGTGCTTGTGTGTGTGTGTGTGTGACAGGCAGCTCGGCGGCCCTGTTCCACAGCTCCTGGTCAAAGACAAACCCCCCTAATAAGGACAGGGTGGCGCTTGGCACGCTCCTCTTTTAATCCGTCTATCTCTCTCTCTGCAGTCGCACATCTGAGGCGATGCTATCGCGTCAGGCTCCATCCATGCATGCTAAATCCATTCCACGTCATATTTTTGGGGGATGCCAATCTATTGGATTATTGGATCGCAATCTGTTTTTTTTTTTAATGTATTTATTTATTTTTTTATTCTGGGGTGGCGTTTAGATTCGACAGTTATTTGCTCCGGTCACGTGTTGCCCGGGGGAGGAAACATTCTGCGTGGAGTAAACATTAAAATCCAGATTTATAAAAAAAACTTGCTTCCCCAGCCGGCCTGGTTCACATCCAACAACGAGCCGTAACTGTAATAACGCTGCAGCGCCGGCTCCCCGCAGACCTGCGGCTGCTAATACCTGCTGATTCCAAAATCCAGGCACTACGAGGAGAGCCGCGCGGGAGGGAGGCGGCGCCGCATTGTGCTGGTGGGGGCTCTGTTATTTAATGCTTTCTACACCGTGGGTTGAACTGAAAGTCTGTTTTGCAGGGTTACCTCTGGAAACCATTTTTCTTTTCTTTCTTTGTTTCGAATATTATTATGGGAAGTGATTGCATTGGACATAGGACTTAACTTCAGAGGTAGTCACTAAAAAAATTCTTATCATATTTTTATTATTTTCTTTCGCTTGCAATTTGTGCCAGTTCCTGCAATCTTACCGTTTCCAATGTCGCCAATTCTTCCACGAGAAACACAGAACGAAACGAAACGAAACAAAACAAAACAAAACAAAACAAACCCCCCCCCCCCCCACAAAACCTCACTAATTGCATTGCACGTTTTGAGAAAAGCCGCTGCAAATCCTGCAAGTCCTTTTCGGTCGCAACAATCCCATTAAAAGAAGAAACTCCCGGAGGAGCCGACTTTTCCGACCACTGGAACATTCCTGTGGAAAATTGGTCATTTTGGTTGTTTTTTTTTTGTTGTTGTTTTGTCTCGTTTTCTTTCATGTGAATTAGCTCCTTGACACCGCCGCTCGCTGAGCCTCTGGCGGAGCCCCGTCCCTCTCACGCCTCCCTCGAGGACCCACCCGTTCCCACCGCGTCTTGGAGAGCCGGGGGTGTACAGTGCCGTAGGGTCAAAGGTCAAGGGTCAAGGGTCACGCTGGCCTTTAAATGTTGGCCTTTAGAGCCCCTCGAGAACGTCTCTAGCGGTGGAAGTTCATTATAAACAGAAGATTTCTGAGGAGTCATTTAGAAGCGGAGAGAAACAAGATGAAACTGACTCTAGATTCTTTCATCACATCATCGGGTCAATTATGGTCGTTTCATGGAGTATGTTTGTCGGATCACTTAGTGGCTCGGTTGAAGTTGGAGTTCCGGTGTTATTATAATCATGTTATTTATCTATCTCCTTCCTTTGCAGTCTATTGCCCAGCTTCCTGCAATTTACCAAGAAATCATCTGAGAAAGGCCAAACAAACGTGTCGGTTTTTTATTTATTTATTTATTTATATGTGATTTAAAACGAGTAAGCCGAGCAATAATGTCTTCATATTAAATAGAATAATACACCGTTTGAAGGATGCTGTCATCTATAGGGTTAGGTTTGTCCATTTCCCGTCCTTGACTGAAAGTTGTTGACAAAATTCAACCGCTGTTGTATATCCCCCCCAGTTTGACTCGACTTTGAGCCTTCTTCCTTCTTCGCCTCCAATACTCCATCTACGCTGGAGCTGGAAGGAGGTTGGAGGGTGAATGCACGTTCCCAGATTTTTTAAATTGACTGTGCATCGCACCCCGGCCGTAGCGGTGGTTATTTTTTCGCACCGCACCTTTAAAGATCCTTAAATCTCCACGGCCCTCCAGCAGCGCGGCATTAACGTCTCCGAAAAGCCAGTTCGGCGTCGTTCCCTCTGCACCACCGGAGGCTGGGAGCGGACGCCTCTGATGACAATGGGAGGGTGTTTTTTGTTTTTTTTTTGCCGCCAGGTGCTGAACCGCGCCCGCGTCGCTCGGGGTCGGCGTGGTAACCTCTGAAGGCGACGTCCAGGAGACGCCCTCGTTTTGGACCAAAGCTGATGATCTGATTAGCGGGTGAGACACTTTGTGGATCTCTTCGCCAAAGCTCAGCCCGGCCTGACATTTACGGCTGTACAACCTGCAGGCGTCACGAAAAGATTCTGCTCTATTTATTTTTTATTTTTCAGAAGACAGCCTTTCACATCACACCACTTTGAAGGCGGTCAAAGCACCACCAAAGTAAGAAATAAAAAACAACCCCCCCCCCACTACACACACACACACACACACACACACACACACACACACACACACACACACACACACACACACACACACACACACACACACACACTTCAGAAATCCAGGTCACGAGAGCTATTTCAATTGATAATCAGAGTCTGACAGAGTGAATGCCAAAATGAACATAGGGAAAGAAAAACAAGTACAATTATTCAAGTACAATTTTAGTCAATACAATTTTGGAAAATTTTGACTTTTATTGCATTCAATTGCCAATCAAATATCTAGCCTCTTATATTGTTTTATAAAATATATAATGATAATATTGCATCAAAAAAATTATATATATATATATATATATATATTGCACTTCATATATCACATTGCTTTGATTAAAAAAATACTTAAATATACATAAAATATAGAATATATACAAATACTGTATATACAGTATATATCAAAAACAAGTCAAAGTAAAACATTTTGTTTTAGGTTTGATTTAGGGTTGCTCATCAATGATTCATTAGTTCCAAATCCTTAATCCTTGAGACCGACCTTTCCTACTGTCCTTGTAGATTGTACTCAGACTCTAGCCAGAGGCTCTGTTACTTCTATATTTTGTGTCAGAGTCTTATTAAATACAAGCTCGGAGTAGTTCTTCCACCGCTGATGAAACACCAGAGAAACATCATCCGGACAAAATGAGGGACGGCTCTGCATCGCTTTCAGGTCATTTTCGGACACCCGCGCATTGTCCGTGGTTGTTTGTACAGTGGGCGCCGCCCTTCCTCGCGTGGCAGCGGGTTTGACGGGCGGCCGATGGGTTCTTCCTCGTCCGGTAACAATCATGAGGCCGCGTGGAGCCGCAGACCCAGCTGTATGTGAAAGAGCCCCCTGAGCCCCCTGAGCCCCCTGAGCCCCCTGAGCACCCTGAGCCCCGCCCGTTGCCCCGGCGGTGTGGGGTGGGGGGCAGAGTCCACTCCTGCCAAAGAGAGGCAGGAGCGTGCCAAGATTACCTGGCAGTCCCCGCCACATCCACCCCTACAACCCCAGTGGTCTTCCCTCCGCCCAAATAAGACAAATATGAACAGCAAAACCGGACCCCTCCAGTCCACCTCCTGCTACGGACTCGTGTGTGTGTGTGTGTGGGTGTGTGTGTGTGTGTGTGTGGGTGTGTGTGTGTCTGTGTGTGCAGAGGTGGAGGAAGTACCCAGAGCTTTTGTACTTTGAATACAAATAACTTGACCAAAAAAAAAAACCACTCTCCTCAGTGCATAAAGTATCACATTGGCTTTCCTACTCATTTTCTACGCAAGAAAAAATAAAAAATAAAATAAAAAAAACGATATAAGTGCTTTTTCTGAAATGTTTTTAAAAATTAAAGCACTTCTCATATTCAGTCCCTTGATATAACATAGTCTATAATACTTGATATAGTACTACTGTAACTTGTTTTTCTACAGATGATGGTTCATCCAGATCCTAATGGTACAATTTACAATAATAGACTTCAGATGGTGCCATAGTCATTGACTATTTTGGTTGGGGTTAGGGGGCAATGCCCTACCAAATACTTGGACTGACCCCCCGTGGATTAAAAAGCATTCCAAGTTGGCGTGGGGTCAAGAGGCAGCAGGAAGTGATGCTGCGTTCCATGCAAACTCGGAAAACTGCAATTTGTGTCGGTGAACAAATCTGACTGATCGACAGAGTACTTTAAAAACAACGTTATTCAGGTTAAAAGAAATAATGCTAGATATTTGAGATATATATTTGTTTTGAAATGTAATGGAGTAAAAGTTAAAAGTCCCCAAAACGTTGCTTACTCTGCACCGCGATGTGTGAACGCCGGGACTTCTTCATGGGGGGTAAATATTCATAAATACGTGACGAAAATCTGGTCTTCCCCCTTTCGAGAGTAACCACCCGAGTCCTACCCGGCACTGTCAAATAACATGTTATTAGATTAATATTTCTCTTCTGCGGCGCCTTTCCAACTGTAAAACAAAGAGAGAAGGCGACATCGGGAAATATTAAGGAACTCCGGAGAACTCCGACTCAAGATTCGCTGGGAGTGCGGAGGCATTTGCTAATCAAAGGGTCGTCATAAAGCCGCGCGGCGCAACGCGTTCCCTCGCCAGTTAGACGCCAAACGTGTTGTGACACGGCAATATGGCGGCGCGGCTCCGAGCGGGGAGGGACTTCCTGCCGGAAAAGTTGAGGAACGTGGGAGAAGTGCGAGCGCTGATGAAGATCCCGCGGCGGGCTAAGTGAAAGTGGCAGCTCGGCTTTTTTGGAAAAAGAGGCGCAGCTGGAAAGCAGTTTGATCATTTTTTGCGGGCGAGCGTCAATAATTTTAGACAGCGACACACACAGCCCCCCCCCCCCCCCCCCCACACACACACACACGCACACATGCAGACGCGCACACGCGCACACACACACACACACACACACACACACACACACACACACACACACACACACACACACACACACACCTATGCAGACACACAGTCCTCCCAAAGCGCTGTGGGCATACACAGACATTTGCCTGCACAAATACATACATAAGTCTCCGTGACACCCCTGCACGAGCGGGGCGGGGCGGCGGTGACCGGAGGGCGACAGCCGTGGGAGTGACAATCAGTCGTGTCTGTGATCCGCCGTTTGGCCTCTGACTCCGCCAAGAGCAGCAGATAAACACATCTAATGTCCACAGACAGACAGACAGACAGACAGACAGACAGACAGACAGGCAGGCAGGCAGGCAGGCAGGCAGACAGACGGACAGGCAGCAACCAAATAATAAGCAGGAGGCGAGCGAGCAGCGCCTCCGCGTCTCTGACAGGCGTGCGCGGCGCAACACATCCCCAATTAGATCCTTCTCATGTACGTAGGCAGGCGCGGCAAAACTAGGCCACCTGAGCAGATGATTCCAAACGGAAAATAAGTGGCGCTATCGCCGTCCCCGCAGGGTGGCTGTTGTGAAGACTTTGGGGAGAAAGAGAGAGACAGACCTATATTTTACTTACTAACTTAATTAATTAATTAACTAATTAATTAATTATTATTATTAACATTTCAAAATTATTTTTTAATAATTATTTTTTATTTTTTTATGTGTTTATTATAAAATTTATTTTTTATAGATTTTTTTGTCTTGTCGACTTCTGGCAATTTTTATTATTGTCTATTTCACTCATTATTGTTGTTTTTATATCGTTATTTTTATTCATTATTAATTAATGTCATTATTGTTTTTAAAGTATTTTCCTATTTTTTGCGTAACATAATAATTGTTACGTCTTGTTGGGCTTGGGCAATAAATAAAATAAATCACATTTTGAATTGAATTGAGAAAGGGGGGGGGGAGCAAGGGAGGAGGAAGAGGGAGCGAGGGAGGGAGGGGAGGAGGGATTCTGGGATGGAAGGGAAGCGAAGGCCGCGTCTGGACGGACAAAGGAGGAACGTCTCCGGCATCAGAGGAGAGCGATGCGAGCGAGATCACAGACTGTGGCGAAGGATCTGATGTGGCGTCGGAAAACTGTGATGGAAGGAGACGGACCGTACGAGCACCGACGCTCTACACACATCACACACACACACATACACACACACACACACACACACACACACACACACACTGACACACACACACACACACGCAGCCACTCAGGCTCAACGGACACATGTTACGGACACGTGCACAAAGGGACAAAGATAGATGCGAGCAAAACATGTGTTTGTGTTCGTACCGCCCTGTGTTGTACAGAAATACCTGCTCACAGCAAAGCATGAAAGTCAGCATCTAAATGCAAGCCACACACACACACACACACACACACACACACACACGCGGCAGCAGAGTCCTGTAGAACCCTGTGTACTTAGAGCGCTTGGTGGTGGGATCTCGGAGGTGAGCGCTGAATGAAAAGCAGAAAGACGTGTTCTGGTTGTACTGAATGCAATAAGAGCAATCTCCGCGTTGTGTCCTTGTTCGAGCACCGCTCTGTAATTGAACAATATGAGCGGCGCTGCGGGGAAAGAGGAGGAGGTCGAGGAGGAGGAGGAGAAGGAGGAGGAGAAGGAGAGGGACAATGGAAGTGGCCCCCTAAAACCCATTAACATTCATGTCACACCGTAGCGCCCTGAGAACAAGGTCCAAATATAACAGCGTCGGTAGGAGCCGCCGCCCGCCGCGTGTGGGAAGATGTCCATCACAGAGAGAGGGGGGTGGGGGGCGGCTTCACTCCCAAAATGAAGCATTCATCTATTTTTTAGAGCGCCACAATATACCATGTAGAATCGTGAAATAGAGAAAGATTGCCTTTCTGAGCATCTGCTTAATATATTCCAGCTCACATCCCCCATTCTTTCTTTTTTTAACGTTCCATAATGAAACCCCGACTTGGGAAAAGAAGTTTGAGGAGCCGCCCCTCAAAAGGCCCCGGAAGGTGGGTATCTTTGTCTCCCTCCCTCCCTCCCTCCCTCCCTGTGAACACTGAGCGACGGAGACACCGGAGCCGAACATTCAATTTTCCAGGTTCCACCTGTGAGGAACGCCATTGGCAGCCTCCGCTTAACGCCGCGCCCGGCCGTTGTTATCTCATTCCGCTCGTCTCGGCCTCTCCTCGGCCAATCTGCCGGCGCCGCCAAGGACGACCGCGGACGGGGAACACTTTGTGATCTTCTCCGACTGCCTCCACCCGCAAAAATGAGACAAAAAGACAATCCAGCTTTTTTGAGATGAACCCCTCCCCCTCAAAGGTCCAGGCGGGGGCCGCGCCCGGCTTTGGTTTCCACGCAGCGGCGGAAAGCTGTCACGGGGAGATGTTCTTTCTTTGTCGGTGTACTTGAGCAAGGCACTAATCCCATTCATCAGGTGACCTCAGGGCGAAGGATAATTCGATAAAAGAGGTTTAGAGAGCAACGGGAGAACGTGTTATATCATGTGTTTTATTGATTTATCGACCTGCTGAGGCTCGACAACCACAAGAATGAATAAAGGACGTTTGTGGAGTTTGTCCAGGTTGGTGATAGGCTGAAGATTTTGTTTGATTATTACTAGCTACTCTTACACTGAGGTTCCGAAACTTTTTTTTTCTTATGATGACTATGGTTCATTTTTCTGTTATTAGCTGATGAGTGTTTTAATAAAACACTTTCTGACAAAAAGTACACATCTAAAAAAACCTAATTATTGGTTAATTAGTCCACATATATATCTTTACACATGAGTCAAAGGACTTAAAGACACACACACACACACACACATATGTATACATATACAGTCTATATATGTATATATCATTGCTCATCTCATTCCAATGGCACCTGTCAAGGGGTGGGATATATCAGGCAGAAAGTGAACAGTCAGTTGTTGAAGTTGATGTTGAAGCAGCGTCAGGATCTGAGCCACTTTGACAACGACCACATTGTGATGCTAGACCACTGGGTCAGAGCATCTCCACAAAAACAGGTCTTGTGGGGTGTTCCTGGTATGCACTGGTTAGTACCTACCTAAAGTGGTCCAAGGAAGGACAACCGGTGAACCGACGATAGGTTCATGGGCGCCCAAGGCTCATTGATGCACGAGGGGAATGAAGTCCAGCCCGTCTGCCCGTAGCCCGATGCCACGGAAGAGCTACTGTAGCACCAATTGGTGAAAAAGTGAATGGTGCTATGATAGAAAGGTGTTAGAACACACAGTGCATCACAGCTTGCTGCGTATGGGAGCGGTCAGAGTGTCCATGCTGACCCCTGTCCACCTCTGAAAGCGCCTACAATGGACATGTGAGCATCAGAACTGGACCATGGAGCAATGGAAGAAGGTGGCCTGGTCTGATGAAGCACATTTTCTTCTACATCATCTGGATGGGCGGGGTAAGGGTCCGATCTGATGGAGCATCTGTGGGATGTGCTGGAACAACAAGCCCGACCCATGTGGGCCCCACCTCACAACCTCCAGGATTTAAGGGATCTGCTGCTAACGTCTTGGTGCCAGATACCACAGGACACCTTCAGAGGTCTTGTCGAGTCCATGCCTCCATGGGTCAGAGCTGTTTTGGTGGCACAAGAGGGAGCTACACAATATGAGTGGTTATTAGTGGTGGTTTTAATGTAATTTTGTTGGCTGATCAGTGTTTATATACTGGTATACACTGTATATTATTATGTACCATGCTGACCAGTTTAAACGAATGGCGTGGGCGGATGTTTTCTTTGCTTTTGTTTGCCTTCAACAAAAAAAACGGAACAAATTGAATCACTGAATTTTTCCTCCAATAAAAAAAAAATCGAAAGAAAAGAGTGACTAAAAAAAGTAAAATAACAAAAGTAAAATATTGATTTTTCTTCTTCCCAATGACCGCAAGGCAATGCCTTTGACGGCCCCCGGGGATACCGCTGACCAGGGTTTGGCAACCCCTGCCCCCACATACGAATGCAGTCGTATTTTCACTGTCGGCAAAACAAAAAGGTTCCCGGGAAATGTGATGTGGAGCTCGGGCGCTGATTAGACGCTGCTATATGAGACCGCGTGTGTGGGTAGGAGAGTTTAATAGCAAGGTCCACGGCACCACGACCCGAGGCGGAACAGACGCGTCGGCGGCGGGTGAAGGTTTTGTTTGGTGTTATTGTGGCTGTTGTGTTGATATTTTTTTTTTTTTACTTTTGTTTGTTTCGCTTTTTTTTTTTTTTTTTGGTTTCGTCAGGGTCGCCGTTGAAGCGTCGCCTCCTAATGCGGCGTCAGAAATGCATCTCGCTCCCATTTTGAGGAAGGAGAGATTACCTCTCGCAGCCCGCCGCCACGCGAGCGGCGGGGGCCGTTGGCTTCCATTTCCTTCTCAGGATAGATGTGTAAAATAGCTCTCACATTATTAGACCTCTGAGGCGAAAACAAAATGTATCAATCTGGGGAACAGCAGTGGTGCGATCCGCTCGCAGCCGCTCTCCTTCCCGCCACCGAGGAATGATGGGACTTCTGGCGTGAACCCGTTGACAGGTCAATTATTCCCCCAGCTGAATTACAGTGTATAATATCTAACCCGGCAATACGGGCAGAGATTGAAACACCTCCAGGGTAAAATATGGCATCTTCTATATATTGGATTTTTGTTTTTCCTCGTCGCTCCTCCGCCCCTTTGTTGGCGTTGTAACCCTAGGACCTACAAAATCAAAGCTCACTCCCTGATATAATGTCTAACACTCATCAGTTTTGCCGCCCCCCCCCTCCCCCACCGCCACCGCCTCTGAAGAATGGTCGTCAAATAGCCATAAGTCTGGATTTGCTGTGTTCCTTGTTTTATTTGGAAAATTGGAAGTGTTTGGACAAAAATACGGTCGTTGGAAACAGAAGGTGACGTTGGTGCACGGCCGGAGGAGACCAGAGCTCCTAGGCCCGGGGGTCAGAAGGTCGTTTTGCTGCCAGGACAGAAAAGGACATAAACAAACAGATTACGGACATATAAGTCGTCAAAAAAGGTGACGGGCGTAGCCTCCGTCATCTTCAGAGACATCCGTCCCCTTGTTTGAAGGCGACGGATGAAAACGGGCAAATCACCGAGAGGAGAACCCCACAATTTACTACCAGATATAGTGTAAATACGACTATATTACTTCTATGTGCTACCAACATAATTGTATATGCTCTCCTAATTTTTACCAGCCACCAAAGCAGCTCTGATGAAGGACACATCAATGTATTCAAAGGAGGAATGGATCTTTGAGATTTTTCGTTGATGTCACTGGATTCGGGAAGGACCTCCATGCGCAACCATCACAATTTTGGATGATAAGGCAATAATCCGGCATTGAGGTGCCCATATACAAATCTAAACATGTTTGCATTTGTCCAGAGCAGATTGGAATGGTGGAATTCTTCCAAAAGCACGGACAGTGTAGGAGGCGTGTGATTGGCCACAAGGCAGACGTGGGCCTGAAGCCTGGAGGGAAGGTTGTGATTGGCCCAGTTCATCAATAGTCAGCATCACATTTTATGTCATCAAACTATATTGGACAACCCGAGCACTGCTACATTCCTCGCGCGCGCCTCCTCGGGGGAGGAGATGCGGGTCGTAGAAGCCAAGCCTTCAAGTCTCCTCTGCCCGTCCGGCGGAACTGACGGGCCTCAATTTCGGGACGCTAATCGAAACGGACACAAAGCTTTTAGACTCGTCCCAGTGTAAACTTGCAGAAGTACATCCCAAAGTCACCGCCGCCTTCCTTAGCGCAGCAGTTTGGAGAGTCAGGCATGGCTTCCCAGCTGGGGCAGCGAGGAGCCAGGATGGAAGCGGCCATGTTGGCAAGCAGCCTCACAGTGGGGGCCAAAGGGGCAAAAAACACAGGTGACGGAGGGGCGGGCGGGCGGGTGGGTGGAGGGGTTGCGGTAGAACAGGTGTGAAGGATCGGCTTGAACTGGCTCCCAGCAGAAACAAATAGAGCAGGAGCTAAACGGAGTTCTGGCCGCCGGTGGGCCGCCGTTGGCTACGGCGCCGTTGGCTCCGGCGCCGCTGCCACGCAGCTCTCTAGGGCCGAAGGAGGGCAATGAGATACGAGGCATGGGTTCGTGCGAAGGTGCACTCCATCCAGCGGGAGCGCGTTTGGAAATCTCCGTCATTTCGATCCTCGTTTATTGCCATCCCGTTACTGGAAAACATTCTCCGTCGGATCATTTAAAGAAAAAACCAGAAGAGTCAGATCTTTAACTGGAAAAAAACCCAAAAAACTTCCGTTCCATTTGTGTCACGTCACGGCGCTCGTGGCTTCGCCGGATCTGACGGAAGTCAAAATCCGGTTTTAGAAACAGGGCTGAGGGCGAGAGCCTCGTGGATGGAGTATTAACGTTCCTCCCTTCCAGCACTGGTGTGCAGTAAATATGGGCCGACACCAAACATTACCAGCCCCGCCGTCTTCTGTGGGGGAAAAAAATAAAGAAATGAAAAATGATTTGGAGGACAAAGCAAGAGCAAAATAAGACAAGATTTTTTAATATTCCCTGCGCCGCAACACGCCGCCCCCAAACCGCCCTCCTCGAAAAACGCATCAGCTCAGCACCTAACGGAGCCGGGAAACTCTTCTCACCTCCCCTAAGACAACAAACTGTTTAACAGAGTGCAGCGCTCCCCCCCCCCCCCCCCCCCCCCCCCCCCGCCGCCCCACCCCCTCTCTCGCTCCCTCTCCCTCTCCCTCTCTCTCGCTCTCTCTCTCTCGCTCTCTCTCTCGCTCCCTCACTCCGTTTGCCAGGAGCCCAGATCACAGTGTACCAACTTAATGACTGCATTTATCAGGAGCTGGAGGGAGCCCTGCGTTCGCGAAATTACTCATAAGCATCTCCCAGCGTGAACTTCCAGGACACGCAACGATGAAAATATGCCATTTTATCATCGCGAGGTCTATGCCCCCCGACAGCGGCAAACAAAGTGATTTTCCCATTAGCGCCGAGACTCCCCTCCATCCTTCGCCACCCCCCCGCACACCCCCCCCCCCACACCCCACTCCACCACCCCCCACCCCCCCGACCCCGTGCACAGCGAGCGAGAGAGTGTGCGGGCGGAGAGCAAAGTTCCTCTGGTAAACACACGGGAGGTTCCAGCGGAGGTGCCGCTTTCATCTCCCGGCACAACCCAGCCTTCAGTGTGTTCAGTTTGTAATTAGAAGCCGAGAGGAGCCGGGCGGCGGTCGAGGAGGAGGAGGAGGGGGGGGGGGGGGGGGGCAAGTCTTCCCGTCGTGTTTGTTGTGGTCGCAGCTGCCAGGGATATTTTCTGAGCCGCGGAGCCCGTCACGCGCGGATCACGGTGACAAACGGTTTATTAATAGAAATTAGTGTATCTGTCATAGCACAAAGGGCCGGCAGGGCTTGAGAGAATGTAGAGTCACGGTGCCGTTAATGTAAACGGACGGGGGTGGAGGGGAGGGGAGGGGGGCCGGCGAGGGAGCAGACATCCGCCGCCGCAAAAATCTCCGGGAAGCTTGTCAGCCCCGCTCAAAGCGTGATCGCGGAGATGCGTGAACTCCGCAAAACAAACGAAACGTTACCCAGATCCGGGAGGCGCGGTTGACAAATCAAAGGCGGCGGGAGGCTTGTCAAGCGCCACTACCCGCCGTAACAGTGTCACGCCGGGATTATTTTGGGAAAGTGTGCTGTCAGGCGGAGGGGATCACGTGCGCCGTCGACTTTACAGTCGTCTCCGTGAAAGGGAGAAACTTCCGCTTTCGACGCGGGGAAGCGGCGGGCGGTCAGAACCCGGACGGGCTCCACGGCGCCGTCGCCCGGGAGGAGGGTTCAGCGCGAACCGCGGAGGAGGAGCGTCGCGAACCGGCTTGGGGCTCCGACGAGCGGTCGCATATACAAAGAAAGTCCCGATGAAGGCAGCGGCATCATTTGGGTTGCGGAGAGTAAAATTCTCGGGAACCTCGTTGAGTTGCTTGGTGGAATCGCAGGCAGCACCTCCGGTAGGAAGCGGGCGAAACGGCTTTTACCCCCGAGCGCGGTTTATAGTCGTCGCCGGCGAGTCGTGCCACGTGCAACTACCGCGAGCGCGGGCATTTCTAGTCGACGCGTTGCCGTGGCGATGTTCTCCTGAACGACAGGGGCCGATGTGCGCAAACCACCGGACACGGAATCACGAGAAAAGAGCAGTTCAGTTCAAAGAGGAAGTGTGAGATGTACGTGCATCGACGGGAATCAGTGCAGGTTCTTTTCACATATTCTGTATATAGTCTTGATTTCGTGCAAGCCGTCGGCGTAAACGTCACAAAGAAGTCCCGAGCTCATCAAATAGTCCAAATCTTTGGACGGAGACAGCGGCGGGATCGCCTTCCGTGAATTCAACGTCGCGTGGTCATATTTGCCCGCGGGCGCGGACGGATCGTACGGATTTGCACCTGCCGACCTCTCCTCACAACCTTCCTTCACGCGCCTCCATCTTGAATCACCTCCAGTCCACGGCCACGAAGCGGCCTTCGGGGAGGCTCTCGAAGCGGATGTGCATCGGGATTTCACTCAAACCACCTCCATCGAACAGAGACAACGAGCAGCCGTCCTCCCCTCCCTGCGCGAGGAACCGCCGCTCCGCAGCCTCCGCTCGGCTGCCCAGCTCCTCTGACCGCCGGAATCTCACGGGAGATTTGGGAACAGAAGGTTAAGTTTCTGTGAACCTCCGCGATCCGCCAAAGCAAACACAGCACTGCCAAGGGTCAGGGCTCACAAACACACACACACACACACACACACACACACACACACACACACACACACACACACACACGCACACACACACACACACACGCGCGCGCACACACCCACGCACACACATACACCGAGATGCAGACGTCCACAGTCATTTACAAACACACAAAATCATCTGCACACATAAACGTACACGTAGACCTTGAGACACTCATCACTCTCCACTGCCACACACACACACACACACACACACACACACACACACACACACACACACAGCATTAAGGCCTGAATATTTCAGCATCTGTGCGCTCTGATGTCAGAGACAATCATGTTGCATTATGCATCTTCATATTAATCATGGGCATGGGAGGAGGAGAGTGGCCTGATGCCGAGCTTTTAGGAACAGGGAGGATTTCAAAAGGAGTGTGCACGCACGTGTGTGTGTGTGTGAGTGTGTGTGTACGTGTGTGTGAGCGTGGGTGTGTGTGCTTGTGGATGTTGATGAATTTTCTCCCTACACCGTACCAATACTATTACACAATCAAACTTCATTAATCCCTGTGGGGCAATTTGATTTTGGGCAGAGCAACACAATATAGGACACACACAGAGGAGGGAAGTGCAAAACTAAATAAATTAACCAACTAACTAGAAATAAGGTCCATGTGAGTTTGTGCAAAAATATGTCTAGATGGTGTTGCATGTGTATTTTGTTGTGTGTATGTGTGTGTGTGTGTGTGTGTGTGTGTGTGTGTGTGTCTTTGTGTGTAGGAATGATGAATGTGTGTATGTTGGTGTGTCTAGATGTCTGTAAACACTTAGATGAGTGTGCAGGGTGTCTGAAAGATGTGTCTAAGTGTGCTGCATGTTTGTGTGTGTGTGTGTCGATGTGTGTGTCACAGGGGTTTCATGACTACTAATTTTTACTAGTTGCCAAGTTTTTCACAATAGTAGTGGACTCGTCGTCTTTTCCCTGTAAGAAAGACGCAGAGAGAGGAGCTCTAGGCAATCTCAGAACCCATCGACGATCAGTCTGACGACGATTTAGCTTTTTATTTGCTTTTGTTTAATTTACTACTTAATACTTGTCGTCTCTCAACTCCAACTCCGTTCTGACGTCTCAAGTGACTGTAAACAATGACAGTGCACGGAAGCCGAGAAATAATGACAACTGTATTTTGTAAATTTAATTAATTATGAGAAAACATAGCTGAATTAAGATCTACATGTTAATCCATATTTTAATAAATATTTTTACAAATACAATAATTACTGTCAATCTGGTGACATTGACAAAAAATATGTTTTTGCGACTATTCGACTGCTGCCAATATCGCCGACTAGTGGTTATAGTCGTCGACTAGTTGGTTAAACCTCAAGTATGTCTCTAGATGTCGGTGTCCATGTGTGTGTTAGCTGTGTTTGTATGGAGTTGTGTGTGTGTGTGTGTGTGTGTGTGTGGCAGTGGAGAGGATGCGTCTCAGGTTTTATCAGCTTGGCCTGTATGTTCTCATTTACCAGCTGAACACGCTGATAGAACCTGGAATCACCTGCAGGTCACTGAGTCAGTCAGCCATGAATGGGGAGTGGGACACACACACACACACACACATAGACATACATACTATAATAGACATACACACACACATTCTCGCCGACAAAGACATACGCACACACACACAAACACACACACACAAACACACACACACACACACACACACACACACACACACACACACACACACACAATGACATAGCTACACATTTACACACAATGAGATAGAGACACATACTATAAGAGACATACACACACACATTCTCGCCGACAAAGACATACGCACACATACTGACATAGACACACACACACACACACACACACACTGACATAGATACACATTCACACACACTGCCAAAGACACACATACTATAATAGACGTACACACATTCACACAGAGAAAGACATACACACACTTACTGACATAGACACACACACACAAAGAGTTTCACGCATTTACACAAACACAAGTACACAGTTGCCCAGATAGAGAAATGCTGATACAAGCATGTACACATGCTAACTCACACTAACACACACACACACACACACACACACACACACACACACTCTTTCTCACGTGCCCAGAACGTGCACAGCAAACAGAGCAGATATTGCAGCACTGGAGGTCAGTAGAGCCAGCGATAGGCACACACACACACACACACACACACACACACACACACACACACACACACACACACACACACACACACACACACACAACACACACACACACACACACACACACACACACACACACACACACACACACACACACACACACACACACACACACACACACACACAGCCATCTTACATAACCATGCAAGGCTTTTCACACACTCTTACATACTACCACACACTCACTCAACACATAGACACACACTCACACACACACACAGCTATACACACACAGACAGCGAAGGAAGCTGGGCAGACGGAGGCTGTAGCCAAGCCTATTATGTGAATGCTAAGTCTCCTTGGATAAAAGCATCTGCTAAATCATGTGATATGATGTCAAGCCGTTGGCCGACCTGATGACGTGCGTTACAATTGAGTTTAGCGTCAAAGAAAAATACCAAGCAGTGGTTGATGCATAGAAACGCACACGTTTAAGCCGCTTTCACACAGATGCGGTCACTGTTTACCACCTGGTCAGGCCTCACGCATATCGGCCTCGGTGAAAGTGATGTTCACGCAAGGTATGTTCCAACCAAGCGGCCACCATTTCTGCCAGGCTGAAGCAAGTGTTGCAAACTGTAATTCTGTTAATGGCGACTAGATGCTGCTTGACAAAAACCTGGGACGGAATGGAAGTCCATGGAAAAAGAGAAACCTTTTGGGTTTCAGGGACTCGGGTCTCAATGTCTATATTTTACTTCTTCTAATGGGTGTTTGGCTCGTGGTTTTGGAATTGACCTTTCCATAAGGAGTCTATTAAGGCTCCATCTTGCAAATCGCCTGTTCAGGAACTCGATAGCTGGCGTCACAAATGAAGGACGTGTCTGTTTCTTTACACAGTATATGGCTCTAACAACTTTTCCCCTGATGGCACATAGTATATGGTAGTGTTCTTGCATGTGATGTAACGGCACAACGTGTACAAACATCAAGAAGTACACACACCACGGAGTTAGCAGAGGGGAATTACAAGAGAGTCAAACAGATATTGGATACTTGGCGTGTTTCTGGCCATTTGCATAAATCTGACGGCCTGTATTGACACGGTTCAGTTTTATGGCAAACATGCTGACCTTCAAAGAAATTCCCAGACGCAAAACGGGCAATTTTGGTCTGGTGAAAATGGCACTTGATTGGGGTTTACACCGGCATTCGACTGCAGAGAACGACTGCAATGCAGAGTAAAATACCAGGTGGGTATTGAATACCTTGGTTGGCGGGAAATTGGGCTGAATGCAGCATCGCCACATGATGCTTTACATTAAACTTACTGAAATATTGACACATGCACACAAGCTATGGCCAACTACATCTAGAGGGAGAGTAAACACTCCATAATGTGGAGACAGACAGACAGACAGACAGACAGACAGACTAGCTCTTGGTCGATGGTGCGGCTGGACTTTCTGTATGTCTGCCACTGACTGTTGCACCATTTTGTCTTTTTTTTATTATTTTCTGTCTGTCTATCTGTCTGTCTGCCTGCTTTTACGTCATTCTGTCTGTCTGTCTATCTGGCTGCCCGTCTGCTTGTCTGTCTGTCTGCCTGCCTGCCTGCTTGTCTGTCTCTCTCTGTGTTCCCAGCTGGAGCAGAGCATTAGAGCTCATTAAACAGCAGCTTCACTTCCAAAGAGCTCCAATATGTCACCCTATCGCTGGAGGGGAGAGAGCGAGAGAGTGTGTGTGCGTGTGTGCCTGTGTGTGTGTGTGTGTGTGTGTGTGTGTGTGTGTGTGTGTGTGTGTGTGTGTGTGTGTGTGTGTGTGTGTGTGTGTGTGTGTGAGTGCGCGCATGTATGTCAGGGTGGTGCGGGGGAGCTAAGTGACATTTTATGACGACGCTATCCGTTCTGCCGGCTGCCGCTCGGAGGGAGGGAGTGCACGGGAGGACGAGAAACACGACGGGAAATATGGTGCACGGAGAGGTGCATTCTGGGTAAAAAAAATAAAAAGAAACGCCGATATACGATGAGGTTCATCATCAGTCGTACCTGTATGCATTTACTGCTGTTACACCAAAGTAAATGGACTATGGAGTTCAACTCCCCATCCCCAAACCCCTTTTTTGGAGTTTGAAGTACCTGTTTTTTATCATGATCGCAGAAAATAATAAATAAAATTCAACAAGCTGTCTTTAAAGTTAAATACATCAATGTGGCGCCCATTATCCTGTTGAACTCCCGGAATCCTTTCAGCTGCTTTTTTTTTCTTTTCTTTCTGTTGCCGCGCAGCCTGTTATCAAGGCCAAACGACAGAGGAGAAGGTTCTGTGTGAAAAACATTCGCTGCTTATTCATTAGACGCGAGACTCTGCGAACTGCGGAGCTATAAAACGCCCCGACGGCGGTGGAATCACAGAGATAGCGGGGGACGCCGCCGCCTGTCACTCAGCAGCGCTTGGAGAAGCACTCAGAGCTTTTAATTAAGTAAAAAGTACTTATACCCTGACCAAAAAAATACTAGTAACAGTAAGTACTTGCTCTTAAATGAGGCATAGCTTGCAGAGCGAGTTGTACCAGACAACCTGATGGCGCCACACGCTTCCATGCCCTTATATGGGCCGGGATATTTAAGACAGCCAGTCCCTTCCTGGTATCGGTACCTTGCTGCATCCACCTGTTGGGCTGTACTCTTCTATCTTCTATTGGAGCTCATCACTCCTGTATTCCCAGCTCACTGAGTGCCTGTGGTTGCTGTAAAATATGTAATTTAATGAATCACTGACGAGCAGCCCTAAATCGCCAATTTGACAGATGCGGTCCCTGAGTCTTTCTATAAATATTTGCTTTGACCTGGAAAAATGTACTTCAGTACCTTTTAAAAGTACTTTCACCTCGTTTTTTCCACCATTGTTAGGCATGTCAGAAGAAACACATTCTTTGTGAAAAAATAAATTAATTAATAAAAAAGGCTGCCTTTGTACCTTCGTGCCCCCCATCAAACGGAGAAAGCACTGAAACTCGGTGTAATGACCGAGATATTACAAAGGTCACGCGACGGATTCACGCAAAGCCGAGCGGTACTGTTTTGCTCCAACATCCAGTAATGACGTGAAATCACTTCCGGGGAAAATGACTTTGCAATGCGTTTGGACCTGACGATATTAATGAAAACAGATGCAATGGTTTATCGGAAACAAAAAGAAAACCCACGTATTTTCATCACAGACATTATCAGACAGTAGTAGCCATTCACACACACACACACACACACACACACACACACACACGAGTGCGTCATCTGGAGGGAGATGATGTTTGTGACAACCAGATCCTGAGAGGAAATAAAGCCTGGACTATATTAAAGGTTCCTGTCCAGCAGAACACTCTACATGTCCGGGTACGCAGCGGCGTGGTTTTGTCGTCACGCTGCGACGTTCCACGCTGTTCGCTCCATAACTGCGGCTCTAATCAGCTCGAGAAGATCAATCATTTTTGGACCACTGATAGGGAGGCACCGGCGCTGGTCCAGACATCGGATTGGCAGGATAACAGGCTGAAATGGGGGTACCGCGTCAAGATCATCGTCTTGACTTTCTGCTTGATAGAAATAGATTATTCATCAATCATTACGTTCTGATGACCCCAACCTGAATGGACAGGTCTCCGACATCGGGTTTCCGCCTGTGAGGTGAGGGTGGGTGGGGGGGGGGGGGGGGGGGTTGTCATGGACCAGACTGTTGCCTCACCTGGGAAAAGGCACTTCAAATATCACCCATCCGCCCGCCCCTCCACCCACCCTTCCCCGACAACCTCCTTCATGATCCAAAACAAAGAAGACGAGAGAAGATTCACAAACGCATGATATGGAATAGAAGTCTCCCAGCGGATTCCCAGTTTGTCTTTCTTTCATGCGCTTCCTTTGGTTGTTGTGTGTGTGGGGCCGTGCGTGCGTTTCAGATCTGGCTTGTTTTTGCTTTCGTATGTGTGTGTGCGTGTGTGTGTGTGTGCGTGTGTGTGTGTATGGGTGTGTGTGTGTGTGTGTGTGTGTGCGCGTGTGTGTGTGTGTGTGTGCCACCAGAGGCAGCATGCTGACTTGCAGCCCATAGCGTCGGTAGCACAGCGTCCCCTGCGCCGCCCGAGGCGCTGAAGGACCAATGTAAACGGTATCCGTGGACAGCGGGACAGAAAGCAGAGTGGAGGGGAGAGAGAGAGAGAGAGAGAGAGAGAGGGAGGGGAAGGGCGGGAGGGAGAGGCTGCACTGTAAAGGACGGATGAATTGGCTTTTAATGACGACTCTGGAGACAAACTAAAACGGTCTGTCTTCCAGGCACACACTGATGTATTTTTTATGGTGGTTTGGTTTAGAGGGACAGGTCCCGGGGTCCTTGGGGGCCGTGGGGTGGGGAAGAGGCAGAGAGAGGGAGAGAGAGAGAGGGAGAGAGAGAGAGAGGTGGAGAGAGAGGTAGAGAGAGTTGGGAGGTGATTTTTTTTTTCGCATTTTTGCGAAATAGCAAATGTAGAAGTGAAAATAACAATATGGTACAAAATACAGATATCAGGCAAATAACACTTAGTCTAAAATAAACGGCAAATAATGTTTCAAAGACAAAAAAAAGTTGCCAGGGTCGGGTTGGGGATACAATGAGATATATATACAACTGGGTTATGTAATCAAATTACCAGAAGTGGCAGATGTAATCCATTACAGTTACGGAGGAAGTTGCGGTTATGGTCATGAGATGTTTTATATTATTATATGTATTATATTACCTAACCCTGACGAGGGTTATATTCATGAATATTTAAAACAACCTATTTTCAATTCCATCATAATATTAATTTCCAACCTGAACCTCAAAATAAATAATGTAAGCGAAAGGGTCTGGAGCTCTGCCAACAATAAAACAAACGCAGCAAAAATAGTTTTGCCCTGCATTGCTTCATAGCCCCCTAGGGGGCCACGGACCCCAGGTTTGGAACTGCCGGTAAAGAGCACATGAGTTCCTATCGTTTTCGTCGGTATTATCGCTCTGCTGACTCTGGAGTTCTCTGCTCGGGGTAAAGCCCTGGCTCAGCGGAGCCAAAGCAAAAGTTTGCAGCTGGTTTTGACTCAGTACACATTTGATTTCTATATTTGCGTCATTAGGTTAAATAAACAGGAGCTAATGATTCATACTTAATTAGAGTTTCTCTAACTAACGCTGGATAGCTTCATTAGCGGCAAACGCACTTGGATAAAAATGAGTCAGAATGGATGCTAACGATGTGCAGTAATGAGGAAAACTAAGCGCGTTTCACGCATCTCCGTGATGTGCGGCTGAACGGGGCTCGTTCTATTTAAGCGCACGGGAGCGAGCGGGAGGAGAAGGAGGAGAGAGGAGTTCTCCCCGACGCCGCGATGACCCATTTATGTGCCCGTGTATCTTTCCGAAGGAAGCCCGGTCGCAAACCAAGATTAATGGCACAATAATGCACGCGGGGTTGGGAGGTTTCTCGGTTATTGCGTTCACCGAATCGCGTGCTAAGCGTGTGGGCCCGGCCCTAGACAACAAAAACAAAAAAAAAAAAAAAAAAAAAGTGGGGGAAATAAAGATGTACTCCTCAGCTGCGATCAGTAAAAAAAAAAAAACAAACGGACAAAACAAAAAACTAAAAAAACGACACCGGGCATCTCCACTCCACTAACGCAGACAGACCGAAGTAATCGGGCGATGTTTCTCCTGTTTTTGCCCTACACTGAGTTTGGAAAAAGAAGAAAAACAAACTAAAAATAGAGGCAGGCGTTCGGCCCTACGTGGCTGGAACTCCAGGAGAGCAGCCCGTCTGGGAGGCCTTGTAGCTCGCATGGAGAACAAAAGGAAGCCATGATGAGCAATCAGGGGCTCGCACAAGCCCCTATCCTAGTGGGACGGACCGCACAGCACCGCGGGGGGCGGGGCGCGTGGGGGGCAGAGTGTGGGAAGGGGAAGAAAGGTCCGAGGCGGGAGTTTTCCAGAAGCCGCTGCCAGGACGGGGGGAGGGCCGCCCTGGGAACGGGGAGGCCGGGTCGGACCTTCTGGGGCCGAGCGGATGCAAGAGTGTTTATGTGGGAGAATAAAAAATGAACCCCCCCCCACCCCCCTCTCGGGGACGGAGAACTATGCTTATTATTTCTGCGGGAAAATCCTCACAGAGGGAAGAGGGCGCGAGGGAGGGAGGGAGGGAGGGAGGCGAACACGGAGACGGAGGGGGAGATGAAAGGATATCAAATTTAGCCTCTTTGTTCACACTGTGTCATGACATAAACTCTCCCTACAAACAGGCGTCGGGCTGATGTTGCAGAGGTTTGACAACGAGGAGGAACATTCCTCTGGTTTATTGGGAAGGGAGCTCCAGTCGCACCGAGACGAGTTCCAGAAACACCGAAATAGAAGCGTTATTTACCCCAAGTCAAAGTGTTACTCCGTCGCAGCAGAATCACCTGGCTTGCGGCGGCGGCGTTGGAAAGTGATGTAAAGTGCAGCGGATATCACCACGGATCATCTATCTTTAAGTGACTCATTTCCATCCCTTAATTCTGCTGAAATTAGGAGAGCCACGCCGCGGTGCGAGCGGCGAGCGGCGAGCGGCGCGAGCGGTGCGAGCAGGGGAAGACGCCTTCCGAAGCGCTTCTAATTAGACTGGATGGGATCCTCGGGAAGTGGCAGACATTGAGGGCGTGGAGGGGAACACTGAAGCCAAAATGCTTCAATTAGCTTGTCAGTTTATGACTTGAATCAACATCAATTTTTCGTCATATGCACAGATTAAAGGAGTTTAATGCAATAAGGACTCAGTGTTGCAGCGTCTTGAAGGCCCATCCAGGTCTGTCCGTCAGAGCCGCAGGCACAGAACCAGTGTGTACTAGATTCACAGCTAATACACACTGATGAGCAGACAGATACACACACATACAGTATATACAGTATATATATATATATATATATATATTTGTGTGTGTCGTCGCAGTACTATTCCATGTGAGCATTCCGGGAGGGATCACATGCACTGATCATTTGGAGGACCCCCATGAAATTCCCACGGTCAGAGCAGCCAAGCGGCTTCATCGAGCAACAGTTAAGCTCAGCCAACAAAAATAGTTCATTATTACGTAGTGTAGTTATGGTACTACTGATATCACCTGTTCTAGATGGGTGGGTTGGGTGGTTAGACAGACAGACAGACAGACAGACAGACAGACAGACAGACAGACAGACATGGATAGATAGATAGATAGATAGATAGATAGATAGATAGATAGATAGATAGATAGATAGATAGATAGATAGATAGATAGATAGATAGATAGATAGATTGATAGATAGGTAGATAGAAAGATAGATAGATAGACTGGCCGCACACAAACAAAAGCGTCGTAATTAAAGGCCCAGAAACAAAGAGAATGAACAGGAAGTGGGAAACAAGACGACGCCACCGAGCCGTCCCCACGTCTCTGACGGCAGCAGAGTCGTGCGTCCAGCAGCCGCCACCCGGCGTCCCTTTTTTTACGAGGCTGAGACGCCACAGCCCACGGCAGCGTGCACGAGCCACCAGGCGCGTGTAAAAACAAACGCTCACAGCACACATAGATACACGGATCAATGTGACTTATTCATCTCCGACACCCGTGCTTTTTAAAAAGTTCAAAGCGCGCTCCCGTTGCGCTCGGCGAGGAGGGGTTATTTGGAGTCCTATTTCCCAACACCCGAGGCTTCACGTTTGTAAAACAAGCGTCTCCCTCCCCGACCTTAACCTGCAATATTTACCCAGAACGCATTCCGTTTTCAACAATAAAAAAGTAATCTCAATTCAAATGTCACAGCGGGCTGGAAATGGGGCGCTTTGAAATGAAAGGAAGGGTGGCGGGCCCCGAGGCAAGTGTATGTTTGTGGCGGCGAGGATGGGTGTGAGAGGAAAGGCAAGTGTGATGCATGTCACCTCTAATGAAATGATGCCTTTCATTATCATGCCATCCAAAAAGCAAACAGACGCCGCTGCACAGGGCAACACCACCTGTAAATAGGCTCGGCGCTTTGACACAACCGCAACAGAAACAAAAAGGTATTCTCAGCGCGGATGCGAGTGTAATGTCATATGGATCCGGGAAAAAATAGAGTAACATATGCAATAGCAGCATGCTCGTCTCTGGGCGAGGAGCCCTTCACAGTAACCGCTCCGGAAGGAGTCGTGAGTCCAATTACAGCGTTGTACGAAAACCGGCGCAGAAAAGAAAAACACAAGATGGCTTAATGATTCAGCTAATTAGCGAGACCGCAATATTGCATTTTATCTTTTCACAGCAACTGTGGGAGACAGATTGAAGTCCGATTAGCGGCCGGTTGGAGATGGTTTCCTCCGCATCGTAATGATGCATCGTCTCGTGGCAATATGGCGCACGGCTATAACCCGCCAGTCGTCAGCTGCGTGGAACCATGTGACTCCGTTCACCCGGGCTTTCATTACGATCGCCTGCTGTTTCCCGAGGCGGCCGCCAGGTCGCCGTGGCGGAATGCCGCGAGGCGCGGTGTTCCTGTGGTTTCCCAGTCACCGCTTCTCAGTTTGTTCTCCAGGGGGCAGCCCGGACCGAGGGAAGCCCAGTCCTTTCAGGTAGATGGTTCGGACTGGCCTGTCATTGGACTGCCGGTTCTGAAAGGAGCAGATAATTAAACTGAGGGGAAGCAAAACCAGAAGAGAGGGGAGCTCGCAAGGCGGATTTTCCCAGTCGGGTGTGACCAATGGCTTTTAGCTCGTCAGCTCCATCTGTGATTGAGGGGTTTGTTTGTTAATGTGCTCATTTTATTGATATCGAAAAAGAATGCTCCTTCAGGAAAACAGTTACAGAGTCGGGGTTTTTTAGGTTTTAGGTTTTCAGGCCAGGAGGGAGGACTCGCACGTCCAGAGGAAGGATCTCGGCACCAGGAGGGAAATTGCACCATGTGTTGTAGGGTGTTAGTTATAATAGCTTTAGATGTGAAATACAAATAAAATATAAATAAGTCAAATATTTGTCGATCCAATACAGTTGGAGTCACCTGAGATTCAGCATTTAAAGTATTACATTTCCTCGGCAGATACGCCAGTTAGAACCATCAAATCCTGGAAAATGATTCAACGTGGACATTAGCAGCGTACGTGACAGCGTACGGTGATGAAGGACGCTCTATTAGCTCTGGAGGTGAGCTGACGTTTACAATTTAGTCTATTTAGTCAAATCTGGTAAAAGTTGCATCGGTCCATTTGCACACATACCGTTAACACACGTTGAATTCTCCCTCTCTCTCTCTCTCTTCTTCTCTCTCTTTCTCTCTCTCGCTCTCTCTCTCTCTCTCTCTCTCTCTCTCTCTCTCTCTCTCTCTCTCTCTCTCTCTCTCTCTCTCGCTCTGGGAGGTAATCCCTGCGCTCAGAGATGAGCTCTGAGCCTAATCTTGGACACAGCCTCTGTGTTCACACCACCATGGCTGGCTGGATCCTATTGGGTCAGGCAGCCAGAGCAAATAACCATTTAACAGACTCAAACTGCCGGCCGTGTTCAGGCACGGCCGGCGAAAAAAGGGCTGTGTGTACGTTTGCGCCCGGCTGTGTGTTTAAATCACATCACAATGTGACCAAACAATTGTCTCTTTAGTTTAGCAATAATGGGCCGGGGTAGTAGGAGAACGGGCCGCCTTCACGCAGGCTGTGTTTGACTCGCTCGTTTTCCCGTGCGCGGCTCGTGGAGTAATCGTTTATCGATATCACTCCTCGTCCGCAACTGGCTTGATGCCACCTCTCGCGGCGGAGTTCCCAACTAAAGATTTCACGAGGTCAGGAAAACCTGAGATGCCTGGATGTGTCCACGCCCGCACAAATTACAGCATCGCGGATCCGCATCAGGCCTGGCGACTGGCTAACTAGATCAACCCAAATATCCCACCGCTCTTTTCGGCAACACGCTATGACAGAGGGAACCGTAAGCGAGTTAAATCCTCCCTGTCCAAGAAATAAAGTCTGTTCTTTACGAGCTTGACAGTCGGTCCTGGTCTCGGGCCCTGCAATTATGTTGTTTGGACCAGTGGCTCGAACCGAGATTGACAGCCAATGCCAAAGCAGAGGCTTCTCCTACATGGACTCTTTAAATACAGGACAGCATTGCCAAGTGTCCCCGCGCATTAGCTTCTCCAACGCCGCGAACAACGGCATCGGCTGACACTGTCGCACGCATGGCCGGCCCACTCCGGAGAGGTGACTTCCGCGGGGGGACGCAGGAGAGGAGAGAAGGGACGGTGGGACAGGGGGCGAGCCGGAAGGAGAGGGAGAGACGAAGAGGGGCGAGCCATGGGAGAAGGAGAGTAGAGGGGGGCGAGGGCTGAGGAGGGGAGGGGAGGGTGGAGGAGCGGAGGAAGGGAATTCAAGGAAAGATAATTTATGGGAGAGGAGAAGCCTGGGGGGCGGTTGAGAGAGAGAGCGTGAGAGGGAGAGAGACAGATCGAGTGAAAGGTGGCTCGCGAGGAGAGACCCGTGCGGTTTCCCAGTGATGGACATCCCAGATGTGCTGCAGAATCCGTCAGCAGTACAACCCGCGAAAGACGAGCAAAATTATGTGTATTTCTTTTAACAGCTGCCCCATGAGTTGCCCGAAGGACCAGAAAGACCGGTTCATGAGAGGTGGAGGTGTAATAGACTATTTCATTAAATATATTCTGTGATCCCTGAGCGGCAGATACACTCTGTGTTAGGAAAGTGCTAAATTGACATAGCTTTTAAAAAACAGGCATTGCAGGACGGGCATCTACAGAAACCAATCTGATAGACTGCTGATCGCTGATAGATTGCCGCTTTAGTGACCCTAAAGGTCATTAATAGAAAGGACTTGAAGGACTCCTGAAATGTGGGAAAAAAAACCAAAAAAAAAACCCAAAATGAGGTCAAATGAGAGGCGAAAACAGCCACATCGACTACACAGAAAGATGATGAATTGCAAAAGGAAATCCCATAATGAGCTTTGACGGCCCGCTACAGCGGACGCGCGCCAGAAGTTTATTCAAAGAGTTTTCGTCCCCTCTGCGTCGCTTCATTACAGCCTAAAAGTTCAAGCCTCAAGGGCAAAAAGAGCCGACAGGACAGGGATATTTAACGGAAATGACACGGCCCTGAGTACCTGAACAGTGCCTGTCAGGCGGGGGAACAGGGATACCGTGGTCAGCGGTTGTTCATGTCACCGCAGCCGCCGGTGGTTACACACTGGGGCTGCCACAGATCGGCAGAGCCTGACTTCACTGCAAATACCAGCTGCCAATCGTCCGACACCTGACCTTTCCCGCCGTCCTTTTCCCTCCGAGGTAGCGTGGTTCCGGGGAGACCCGGCGCGGCTCGGAAGGTGGTGAAAAGCCCCGCTTCCAACCCTCTTGACGAAGATCGGGGCCTCGCAAAGCCGCGGGAGGGTCCCGGGGCGCGGGCGGGTTTTGCCGCCGTCCGCCCGTGTTTCTCGAGTTGTACGGCGACCGGAATAAGGCTCGTTGACGATGGCGGTCCGATATACCTATTCTTAACTTCTGTATGTTGGAGAAAGTTTCCGGGAAGCCCGGGGAGGCAGAGAAACAATAGAAACCCCGAGCTGCACGGCCTCATACAAACAATAAGTTGTATTCTACAGATAAAAAGAGCGGCATCGACGCAGCCGTAGCACAGTGTGTGAACCTTGCGCAGGGAGGGCAGCCTGGATCGGCCAAGTAAAGCCTGATCCCTCCCCTTCCCCCAGGCGCAAAGTGATTTCTTCCTGCCTCTCCATCCCCGGCCCCTTAGTCTTCCTCTTGTTCCGGAAAGAATAAACACAACTGCGACTAACGAAGGAAACTTTCCACCTGTCAGGGGCCTCTGCAGCGCGCGCGGCTTATCAATCCAGAGCTGAAACCTGGAAGTGTGAAGCGATGCTCCGGCTCCTGCGTGACAAGGCGCGGCGATGGAACGGACCAATGGACGCTCGGCAGCACAAATGTGTGTTGTTGTTTTTTTTTGTTGTTGTTGTTTTAACGCAACTCACCACCCTTAGCCGCGCGCGGGGATGTAATTTGATGGACACCATTAGAAAAGTTAGCAAAACGAGAAGGAGACCTGCTGGGCTGTGAAGCACCAGCAGGATAATTCTACCTTCTCACTTTGCTTTGAGCTGTCAATCAACGTCGATAGTAAGGGTGCGTGCGTGTGTGTGTGTGTGTGTGTGTGTGTGTGTGTGTGTGTGTGTGTGTGTGTGTTGGGTGATTTTTCTTCTGTGCTGTCAGCGCTCCGGTCTCGCCAATGGTGTTATTCCATACATGTATCTTTCATGGCGGATGAGAACAAAGCAACACAGTGGAAGTGGACGCGGATGATTTCCTGTTTTAGAGACTTCCTGTTTTTGTTTTTTTTTCACCCCTGAAAATCCATCCCGTCGCTATGACACTTTTTTTGGGCGTCGAAATTCGTTTTTGCCTTCGTCTTAAAATCATCTGATATTCTATTACAATCAAAAATTTTATACAGTTAGAGTTTTGTTTTTATTTGCCAGACTACTAGACGATACAGTACTAGACAATACACAGAGTGGTATTTGTTAGATTATTTTGTTGAAAATTCCCATGTTTGCTATTTTCCCCATATGATCCCAAAAATTCAGTCCAGAAGAAAGGGAAACTCCTTTTTTTGGGGGGGCTGGGTTGAAATGAAACACGGATTGACGCTCCCTGTTTATTGAGCGTCTCGTATTGGAGGTCGAACAAAATGTTAAATGCACCCTTTACGGGCTTATAGTTGAACTGATGTCAAGGCTTTGATGCCTTTCAAATGATGTCACATCCTGTCGTATGGGGTTATACTAGTTTGATGTGGTATTTGGTCCACGCTGGGTTCTCTGCACAAGCCAGCTCCCCTTCAGTTCATGTGGGAGTGAAGCGAGAACCCCGTCGAGAACCCCGGGAAACCAACCCAGCCCGACAAAACCGAACAAATTCACACCAGAGTTTGGAGGCAACCATCCCAAGGAGGCCCACCCATCTGTAAAAGAAATCAAAGCGGAATTTGCAAGTCAACGCGGCCGGATCCCAACAAGCTGGAATCGTCTTTTGATGCATTTGAAGTTTGAAATTCAATCAGAACAAAACTTTCGGGTGGTTTGTGACAAGGCCGCACGCAGCGACGTGAAAAGGGAAGAAAGAAAGTGAAAAATAAATAAATAAATAAATGAAAAAGAGAAGAGAACCGCGTCCATTGTTCGGATTTTACCTTGTCACAAACTCATCACGAGTCATTGTGTGCGCGAACAAAACAACGGAGGCTATTGATTGGAGAATTAGAATTCTGTATTGTGCGCCGCAAACAGGGCTCCATTGTTTGTTGTCACAACAATATGGCAATGAATGATGACCTATGTTCCAGATAGCTGCAGTTATGATAAACAATAGCCTATTTAACAATGGCAGCGCCATCCCGGCAGATCACAGTGGAATGACTGAATAAAGCTGTTTGGCTCTGCCAAACAATCGCCGGGACACGGTCTCCTCCAAAGTTGACGACACTCACTTTCTGCCGCCGGAAATTAGCAGTCCAAGCGCAAGTTCATAATTAACCAAATACTTAGAGCCCATGCAAATTCCATTCTCATTCTGGAAAGAGAGCGAGAGAGGGAGAGAGAGAAAAAAAGAAAAAAATAATAATAATTGCAGTATTATTTCCAGCCCCTTAATTAACTGGCTCGGGCCTCTTACAAGTGTAACAATTTAATCCCTTTTCTAAATCCTATATAATTTAATGTGAAGAAAATCAAATAAGTAACACGACTCAGGCTCCTCTGTATTTTTGATTATTATTATTTTTTCTTTCCCAGTGAAAGGGTTTGATACGGGTGATTAGGTGAGCGTGGCGTGGAGAAACCCATTAAGGATTGTGCGGCGTCATCCCGGCGCCTCCCTAATCCGCCGTCCTCCGCCCGCCGTCGCCCCCCCCCGCCCTCCGCGCCGCGCCCTCCAGCCGCAGCCATATGGAGCACCGGCTGCACGGACCCCGGCCATTGATTGATTCTTATCCCGTTGAGGAGATGGGAGGCAGATAAACGAGGGGGTAATGAGCCCCAAATTATCAAGGATGATAAGCTCAATTAGGGAGGAGAAAAGGACGTCTGCCCGCGTGGTCTTCGGCCTACGAGCGGGGGAGGGGGGCGGGGGAGGGAGGGCGGAGGCTCCAAGAGGCAAACTCTGTCGCCGCCTCGGGAAGGCGGGGCTGGCTTGAGGAGCCTGGAAAACAAAAACCTGGATCCCCCCCTTCCCCTTCACTCGGTCAGTCCGGGAGTTTCTTCCCGCAGAGACTGGGCGGGGTCACAAACGGAGGCGGCGACCAACCGATCACGAAGCGGACGACACCGTGTTCACGGCAACGCGATGCTCTGAACCGACCGGCGACGTCGCTCAGTGTCGACCGTGTCGATACGGGAAGGCACCGCGCGCGCCCTTTTTATTTGGCAAACTGATTTATCCGAAGGAAAAATCTTTCGACGGGAAATTCCTGTGATGTCGTGAGAATTAGAGGTTATTCACGTTCCAACGCGTTCCCGATGTGACGATTCGTGGCCGCTTCTCTGGACCCGTTTTCCTCCACCACCAGAGGCACCAACTGACGGAACAAACGCTTTTTCCAAATCCTGTCGGCCAACGTGGAGAAACAAATGCCCTCCGTGCGGATTGTTACAATTGCAGAGCTGATTTTTCCGGTTTAGTTATTTATTTGGATCGATTTTTTTTGGAACTGCACACACATTTTTTTTTACGTGGGCGTGGCTGCCGATTGAGGGGCTGGAACCAGGCCAGGTTTTGATGATGTAGAGCTCCAACTCCAATGCGTAAAACATTAATAACCACATGGAGCGAGTTAAAGGAATAGCGTTGTAGACGCTGTAATTATTAAGTCATTTTTGTATAAATATGTATATACTGTACAAACCCAGAACCAAACTAGCAGCCATTCTGCAGCTTTGACCTTTTAACTTACAGCATGATGTTCATAGAATCACAATTTGTACGTCTCTATATTTTTTGGATACCGTAATTGTCTCTTTTTTTCTTGCCAATTTTCTTTTGCATATTTTGTTTTTTTTTGGGCTTGTATCGTTGCCGATTTTGTTTATTTTGGTATTTTTGTATACTTGGTTATTCTTGTTTTTTCAGCAACTGGGATTTCCCCATTGTTCTACAGGTCGATCATTGGTTTGGATCATGGACTCCATGATCGATGATTGAAAAATTGGGTTTTGGTTTAAAAAACTACCAGTTTTCCTTTACGAATTGTATCCCCATTTTTTTCATTCTATGCATGGCTTTCGGTGAAGAGAGCATTTTTATTTATTTTTTATTTTTTTACTGATTGGACTGACGGGTCCATTTTGCTTTAAATAATGCGACTTTATTGTGCGCCGGATCGTCGAGATGTTTCCGCATTTAGATTCAGAAAGGGGAGCAGCGCAGGAAATGCCCTCAAACGCTTTAGCGAGCACTAAAACAAGTGAAGCACCGAGACAAACATTTACACTTCTAAACGCCTGCTCCCATTTCTTTACCATTTGGGACCATTTCACTATTTTCTCCCGCTGCCATTCACGACGGCGTTTTATAAATTACAGCCATTGTACGCGGCGGTTCTGCGGCAGCCTTAAAGAAATGAGCGCTTCAGGGTCTGATGTATTTACACACAAAGCAAATGTAAATGCGTATGTAAAAGAGGCGTGGGAGTCTTTAGACACCGCCGCCGCTGCCCGGCGACTCATTGTTTTCGCGGATCCTGGCACTCCACCGCAAACCATTTTTCTTTAAATGTCGGCAATCAGCTGCCGCCGAGGGATTGGGCCGAGTAAAAATAAATAAATAAGTGAAAATAAATATTCCTACCACTGATGCGTATTCAGGCAAACAAATGTGACAGCGTGATCGGGATAATGCCGTGGCCGTGTCATCGTGCGGCTAGAACAAAACGAGAGCGAGATTACATCGATATTATCCATCCCAGCGAGCGCTTCGTTCTGTTCCTTCGGGGGAAAGGAATGATGGCGGCGATCAGGGGTCCGGTGAGAGCGGCGTTCACGTAAAGCAGATGAAATGAAACAAAAACTAATTTTATCGCGTTGTTTTTTTTTTGGGGGCGGGGGCTCCGTTTTGCGTCCCGTCTGGTTATTTTGTGATTCAAGCACATTTTGGGGTTTGGAGCGCGGTCCTTAAACAGGTCACTGCACTGCCGCCCCAGGGGGCCTGTCGGAGACATGGCTATGCGGTTGCAACTCATCCTCCGGCGCCCGGACCACCAGGGGGCAGCACCTAAACCGAGGCAGAGCCTACCAGCACGATGATGATGTCAGATCCAACGGTCGGAAATAAATAAATAAATAAAACTCACGTTCCCTCGAAAAAAAAAACATAAGAAAGAAATAAAAAAAATAAAAAGAAATAAAAAAAACATCATCAAAAGAATTCTTAACACGAGCCCCATCAAAATTCTTGCCACAAACCTCAAACGGCGCTTTTGATCAGGCGGTTAAAAGTTGTATGAGGAGTCAACGTTTTTTGATGAGCCGCCGGAAAACGGGATATCTGAACGGTATTTGATTTGAATGAACAGAGGACGGGCGTCGTTGTTTCATAACATCTGAGAGCAAATCAAACACACGCTGGAGTACATTTGTTTCCAAACTTCCATTTCCTTTTCTCAGGGAGAAATTCCGATCTTCATGTATGAATGTTATATATATATATATATATATATATATATATATATATATACTGTATGTGTGCTTGTGTGCGTGTGTGCGTGTGTGTGCATGTGTGTGTGTGTGTGTGTGTGTGTGTGTGCACTACTTTGTACATTCCAGATGTTGAGCAAGTTGTTTGAATAAAACATTTTATACTCTTGTGAAACTGCAGATATTCTGCTCTGAAAAGTCAAAATTTCAGCTTTACTGTAATTGCCGTATCAGCGCCTGGTTGGGATTTAGACGCCGTGTGCGAGCATTAACCCTTCATCTTCAATAAAACAATACCTCACATTGCAATATTACAATGTTGTATAAAACTGTGTTACATCATTTTATTATATATGTTATATATATAATATATATTATATATATCATGATATATATATATATATATATATATATATATATATATATATATATATATATATATATATATATATATCCCATAGGTTTTCTATGGGATTCAGGTCTGGAGAAAGTGCAGGCCACTCCATTTGAGGTGCCCCAGTCTCCAGCAGCCGTTCCCTAATGATGCCACCTCGATGAGCTGGAGCATTGTTGTCCATGAAGATGAAATGAGGCCTGTGTTGTTCATGCAGGGGCACAATGACTGGATTAATGATGTTATTCAGGTAGAATGGCCTTGTTTTTGTACCATTCACAAAGTGTAGGGCAGTTCTGTATTGACTAGACACATCTGCCCACACTGTAACACCACCACCACCACCACCACCAAAGGCTCGTCTGGTGACAACGGTGGCTGATGCTTAGCGCTCTCCTTGACGTCTCCAACATCATTGGCGGCCATCATTTCTGCTCAACGTGTATTGACTTTCACCAGTGAACAGCACTGAGGCCACTGGTGCCTCGTCCAGCGTAAATGCTCCCTGGCCCATGCAAGACGATGATGGCTGTGCCTGGTGGTGTGGTCAGGTACCCTTGCAGGTCGTCTAGCACACAGACCACGCTGATGTAAACGGTTTGGAACGGTCTGACGTGACACTTGGGTGCCTCTCACCTCCCTTAAATCTGCCTGGAGTTGAGTGGCATTCAGTTCAGGTCATCAGTGTAGGATGTGGCCAAAGGACATCCACGTCTATGCCTTTCTGTGACTCTTCCAGTCTCTCTGTATCTCTGATGCAACCTGCTGATGACACTCTGTGACACTCTAAGCTCAGTGGCCACTTCCCTCTGAGAACATCCTGTTTGAAGCCTCGCTATGGCGAGGTACTGTTGATCAATTGTTAGGTGTCGTCTTGGTCTCATGATGTCAAAATGTGAACAGCATGATGAAGAGGACTGTTTAAATACCAATTCGAATTGAACCAGGAAATGTATCGGTCGATTCATAGATCAAACACCTGTGAATTTTGCCGTGCAGCTTAGGGGATGGCAGCTCAGGAGGCGCCGGTCGTTTAGTAATCTAAAGGTTGCTGGTTTGATCCCAGGCTCCTCCTGCTGGCATGCTGTAGGGTCCTTGAGCAAGACACTTAACTCCTGATGGCTGCGTCCGTCAGTGTTTGAATAATTGTAAGTCGCTTTGGATAAAAGCGTCTGCTAAATGTAATGTTAGAGAACAGCAAGTTGTGCAAAAAGAACTGAAACGTCAAACAGCTGGACGTGTGTATTCCAAAGTTTAGAGAAGGTCAAATGAAGTTCACCTGTAAAGGTTTTAGTGTATTTTAGGTTCATCCTGAAATTTCACCCAAATGTCGAATATCCCTAACTTTTTGTGAGTAGTTTATATATATAAATATATTTATATATATATATATATCTTATATTATATAATATCATGTTGCAATACATTGTGTAATACTTGTATATAACATTGTAATCATGAGTATCGTTTCATTCGCCCATCGTTTACTTCAAACTGAAGAAAACGTTCCTTCTTAATCTCTTATAGTATTTTTGTATTTGCAGTAACAATTTTATTTGTTTTTATTTTTATTAAAACATTTTAAATCAAAAAAGCATTATTCATTCATTATTATTATTATATGATATTATTATTATTAATAAATTCAACAAGTTGAATATAGAATTAATTGTCATATATCTTTTTATTCTTTTTTTGGATAAATATTTCTTAAAATATGAGTATTTTCTTTCCGATGTTCGAGTCAGTTTCACCCGCTGCTTTAGTCACTTAAAATTGTTTTGCTGCAATTGATCTGCACTGGTGTGAATTTGTACGAACAGTAATCGCATGTTATGCTAACTGGACATTTTCCATAAAACTTTAAATGTGAATTTATTGGTTGGAGGTTTGGTTTGCGATATAATATATGAATCCAATGGAAACAAATAAACAAAAATGTGTTCACAATTTATTTATTTTTTTTCCCTCTTCGGGTTTCAATGACCTCAGCTCATATTGCGAATCACCACGGAATAAGAAATTGCGTAAATAATCACATGAATCCCGACCGCCGTCTGTTTTCCGAGTCCCTCCTTTATTTGCCAGCGCCTCACCGTCACTCCCAAATGGGAGCGATGGAAATGAAAACAGGTCTGGCCCCGGCGCTGCTTTATTTCCTGCCGTTCACAGCGTGGGATCCCTCTCTGAGACCACGCGACGGCACAATTTCCTGCCGCCCCCTGTGCCCGCCTTCCCGCTAATGGGCGAAAAAGCATCTATTATCCCCAAGTAGAATTTTAATAACGTTCTAATGGGAGTGCACGCCACAAGTGTGAGCGAAGTTAATTCAAACACGTTGGAACCTTCTCAAGGTTTTTAGGTTTTCGTCTTCCCTCATCAGACGCTGAATTTAAAAGGTTTAATTAAACACCGGCGGCGCTCACAAAACATGCATTTTACACTGTATACTGCATATAAAGTTAATTATTACGTCCTCAAAGGCTCATTTATTTTATCTCCTCCTTATTCGAGGTCTGGATAAATGGATGGATAGATAGATAGATAGTAAGATAGATAGACAGACAGACAGACCGACAGACAGACAGACAGACAGACATAGATAGATAGATAGACAGACAGACAGAAACATGGATGGATAGATAGATGGATGGATAGAAAGATAGATCAAGGTAATTCTTCCCAGTTGATGCCCACTATTTGTCAAAGAAACATTCCATTTAAATGATAATTAGTAATCAGAAAATAGTAAATTAGTTCCATTTTTCATGAACGCGATCGACGAGAAACACTATTAGCGAGAGCAATGTATTTCAAAATATGTACTGTATACTAATATGTACTGTACAGCTGCATTCATACCTCACCCCCTCCTCCTGCTCCTCCTCCTCCTCCTCCTCCTCCTCCTCCTCTCAAAAGACAAAACAAAAGAACAGGATTTGAAGGAAGCCGCCTCCGTGTCCAGGACCAGCTCCACCGCATCCTCTGACACCGTTTCTGCACAGCACGCTGGAAGCCTCGCAGCCATAACCGCTCCTGAATGCATTTTTTAGGGCCCAAAATACAATACATCGCCTGTGTGCGAGATGGAAATCAGCATTCTAACTCAAAGCAAAAAAATAAAATTAAACATATGATTAATTGCGGGCTGCGCACGTGTTTGCACGGGGGGTAATAAGCCCGACTGGGGCTCTCTCTCTTTTCGGGCTATTCCCTCCCGCCTCCTCGCCGACGTGCAAATGCATTTTGTAATGTATGCACCACATTAGAATTATCCACAGAAAATAGAATTTAGATAGTGACATGCGTAAGTACCAAACTCATTTTAGATGTGGGCTAAATGCAGCTGTTTAATACGCTGAACAAATAGCAGTAAAACCTCAACTCACCCTCTCTCCCCTCCACCCGCCCAGGCTTTTGTGACGCGTCTCAAATGCCAAAGTCAGGGAATCTTTTCATTAGCTTTTGGCTCAGACACATTGCTGAAATAAATAAACCTTTTCTCCTTTTTTTCCCTCCTTCAACAAGGATGTGTCTTTAATTTCGGCGAGAATCGCGAACATTTTCCAGCGGGCGAGAGGAGAGGAGGAGAAAGAGGAGGAGGAGGACGAGGAGGAGGAGGAGGAAGAGGAGGGCACAGCTTCGCCACATAACCCCCTCTGCTCCACAAAGAAGTGCTGAGATCGCTTTAATTATTATAATTGTTGCTTGTTCCTCAATGAGGGGGAAAATAGATCAACCCGTCAGCGTAAGCGGCTTTTTAAATGCCGCCAGGGACAAGGAGCAAGGGATGGGGAGAGCGGGATGAGGAGAGAGGGATAAGGAATGAGGAATGAGGGATGGGGAAGGGAGGTGATGAGGGGTGAGGAATGGGGAGAGAGGGATTGGGAGGGAGGGACGGGGAGAAAGGGATAAGGAATGAGGAGCAAGGGATGGGGAGGGAGGGATGAGGAATGAGGAGTGAGGGATGAGGGATGAGGAGGGAGGGATGGGGAATGCGGAGGGAGGGATGGGGAGGGAGGGATGAGGAATGAGGAGCGAGGGACGGGGAGGGAGGGATGAGGAGCGAGGGATGAGGAGGGAGGGATGAGGAGGGAGGAAGGAGGGATGAGGAAGGGATGGGAGTGAGGGATGAGGAGGGAGGGCTGAGGAGAGAGGCATAAGGAGGGCGGGATAAGGAGGGAGGGATGGGGAGTGGGGGATGAGGAGAGAGGGATGAGGTAGGAGGAGCGAGGGACGGGGAGGGAGGGATGAGGAATAAAGAGGGAGGGACGGACAGGGAGGGATGGGAAGGGAGGGACGGGGAGGGAGGGATGAGGAATGAGGAGGGAGGGATGAGGAATGAGGAGTGAGGGATGAGGGATGAGGAGGGAGGGATGGGGAATGCTGAGGGAGGGATGGGGAGGGAGGGATGAGGAATGAGGAAGGAGGGATGAGGAAGGGATGGGGAGTGAGGAATGAGGAGGGAGGGATAAGGAGGGAGGGATGGGGAGTGAGGGATGAGGAGGGAGGGATGAGGAGGGAGGAGAGAGGGATGAGGAGAGAGGGATGACAAGGGAGGGATGAGGAATAAAGAGGGAGGGACGGACAGGGAGGGACGGGGAGGGAGGGACGAGGGAAGGAGAATGAGGGATGAGCCGCCACCGCCTCCACCTGGCGGAGTGGACGGGTGGAGACGTGTGACAGATCTGATCACTTATTGGTTTCACCCCGTTTTCGGTCCCGATCGGAGCGCTGACGGAGCGAAGGTGCTTCACAGCGGCTGGAGCGCTGACTCCTGCTACGTCACCTCTCGACGCCGATGGAAACGAAGAGACACTAAAATAATGGATTCAAAAATGTGGTTTTTTTTTACATCGTGTTGCGATGACATCATACAATACACACGAAAATCACAAATGTCCTCATCGGTACTCTACAGAGTAGAGGCGGAGTGGAGGGATGTAGAGCAGAGTTGCAGTAGAGTAAAGGGAAAGTGTGTGTAGAGTAGAGGTAGAGTAAACGGTGAAAGTGCAGGGGTTGAGGCGGCTTTAGGTAGAATAATGTAGAGGTACAGTGAGCAAATGGAAAGTATATGAAGAGTAGAGGTAGCGGTAGAGTCAAAGGAGGTAGAGTAGCCCTTGAGTAGCGATAGAGGGAGCGAGATGAAGAGTAGAGGTATATGAGAGTAAATGGAAAGTATGTGTCGATTAGAGGGAGAGTAAATGAAAGAAGCGCAGAGGTTGAGATGGCTATAGGTAGAGTAAAGTAGAGGTACAGTAGATTAAGTGGAGAGTATATGTAGAGTAGAGGTAGAGGCAAGGGAGGTAGATTGACCTAGAGTAGTGATGGAGGGAGGTTGATGAAGAGTAGAGGTACAGCAGAGTAGAGGGAAAGTATATGTGGAGTAGAGGTAGAAGAGTCAAGGGAGGTAGAGTAGACCTAGAGTAGTGATAGAAGGAAATAGATAAAGAGTAAAGGTGCAGCACAGTAAATGGAAAGTATATGTTCAGTAGAGGTGGAGGTAGAGTAGACCTTGAGTAGGGAAAGAGGGAAGTAAATGAAGAGTAGAGGTTGAGAGAGGTAGAGTAGAGGTAGATGAATTAGGGAGGAGGGGGAGAAGCTGGAGAGTGGAGGTACAGTAGAGTGAACCCTCCTATACTCTTTGTATACATTTGTAGCACCGCCTGTAGCACCGTCCCTAGCTCCACCCGTTGCACTGTCTGCAGCACCATCCGTAGCACCGCCTGTAGCACCGTCCCGAGCACTGCCCGTAGCACTGTCCGAAGCACCGCCTGTAGCACCGTGCAAAGCGCCGCCTGTAGCAACATCTTTGGCACCGCCTGTAGCCCCGCCTGTGGCGCCATCCATAACACCGCCTGTGGCACCATCCTCAGCACCGCCTGCGGCCATGTGTGCAGACCCGAGTGGCCTCTCCTTGACGGACGATGTGCCGGACGTGATCAATGTGTTGGATGAGCGTGGGCAGCGGAGGGTGGAGGAGCCGGAGGGGGCGCCGGGAGGTGGGCGGGGGCGGGGGCGGGGTGGGGGTCGGCGGCTCTCGGCTGAAGCCCAGGAGAGCTGCACCTCGCTTCAGTGCGCCGCGCTGGCTCTCGCCGCCAGCTTAGGAACACACAGGGACTGGATATTGACCCCGCGCAGAGATACCTTCCCGACATCCCTCCCCTACCCTCTCCCCGCTGCCGCCGCCGCCGCCGCCGCCACCACCACTTCTCCTTCCTCCCTCGACACGCCTCCACGCTCCACGCCTCCTCTTCCTCTGCTCTGAGAAGGAGCAGGGGATTATTGACAGGTTTGCTACGTATCGCGTCTTTCTGGCTGAACGCTTCCGGCTCCTGGCAGGCGGCGCCGCATATTCCTCGCTGACGTCAGCAGCTCTAGCGTGGCGTCGCTTGACGCCCGTGTAATACCCGGCGGGGCGTGGCCCCGGGCGCTGGGTGTCAAACTGACACAAGCGCCAGGAGTCGCGCCGCGAGGAGACGCTGATCAATAACGGTGAACCGTGAAAACACACGCGGACGCGCGAGGGGGGCCGGGCGCCGGACACAGGAAGCCGCAGGTAGATTCGGGCGAGAGCGAGGATTAATTTACCAGGGAATGACATCAATAAACTCGAGGGGGGATCAAAGTAAAAACGAGGTCCAGAGAACTTAAACAGGGGTCGACATGAAGACGACATGACGCACCTAACGGACCAGACCCAATGACACAGGAGGGAACGCACTGTACTGTATATATAGGAGCCGAGCCGAACCCAAAAAAGACGCGAGGGGGGTGGGACACGCGTTGGCGTCGCCGACCAAACGATTTAACACATAATGTTATGAAGCTGTGAACCAAAATAACTCAAGCATCACGTGTTTGACATAAATCCTAACTGAATACAAACACCATGAATCTATTATTATGATTCATGTTATATAACATGCAAATGAGCCCCCCTCCCCCATGGGGGGTGGAACAGGATGGATTACTCCACAAGGCTGGTTCTTAACCCCCTGCAGCCGGGAACTTCCTGTCCTCGCCCGACAGCAGCGATAACGTTGCAAATACAAATATACACGTCGCAATGTTGAACCAAAATCCCGTCTGTAAATGTATGTAACATGGAACGAAACGACAAAAGTGTCATTATTTCATGTGTTTAACTGTGTGTATGTGCATTATGAACGTAGTGTGCAACAAGAGTCAGTAGTTACAAAAATAGGGAAAAGGTAAAGCCGTGCGTCGATCACAGGATATAAACGGCAAATTAAGAACGACGTTTTCCATTTCTTCTCCATGTTGACAAATTAAACGGTCAAATCATGAGATATGTTTGTGAAATATTGATAAAAAATAGAGGTGGGATAGAACCGCTGTATGTCACAGTCACAGCTACGACTTCTATAGGGATGAATAGAATTGATAGTTTCTTCATGAAGAAGGAGTGGTATTTCCGCGGTATTTCCTCCGCGTTTCGGCCCCGCCCGCACTAAAAACGTTGCTTTAGGGACTGGAAACAAAGCTCTTTTGGAAATCCCATTCCAGGGTGGAGATTTTCCAAAACTCAACTTTTCCAAAACGGAGCTTCTCGTAAAAAGCCGACGTCGGGACCTCGACCTGCGTAGAGCTTAGAGAGCTTATTGTGCGTAATCACCTGGTGTCTTGACATTTCACTGCATATATGTATGACCGTATGTATATGTATGTGACAAATAATCTCTTGAACTTGAACTTGAACTTGAACTTGAACTTGAACTTGAACTTGAACTTGAACTTGAACTTGAACTTGAATTGAACCTGCGAGCGACGCCTTAAGCCCGCGTTGTTGTTGTTCTCTGCGTCTCCACCAGGGGGTGAATAGCCTCTGCAAACGTTCGGAATGGCGTCCGTACGGCGTTGTGCACGCTCCTAATGTCCTTCTGTGGCGTTTGACACCGAGTTTTATGACAGGGCCTGGGGCGCTCAAGTCGCCATCTTAAACCATTTTTTGCGTTTTCGCGCGGACGGAGGTTTTCTTTTCTCTTTTGAATGCGTTTTCTGGAAAGATTGGGTATACATGTGGGCGGGGCCGGAGTCGTCGCGTTGAACTGGAGACGAAATCCGAGTGGCCGCGACAGCCCGCGGCTTCATTCAAAGACGCCCAACGTCCAAAAGGGACGCGGACAACGAACGTTCTACAACAAGAGGGAAGCTGCCACTGGCGACCACTCAAAGCAGACGGGGTTTTTGGGGAGTTTATTGCCGAATAAACAGGGATCAAATAGTGTGTGAAGTGCAGCGCAGCGAGGCTTTAATGACTACACGTGAGGCGCAGCTCCGCTCCGACTTGATCCTCAACCAGTCAGTGGTTTCCCCAAAACAAGGCAGGAAAGGGAAGACGAGGGGAAGAGCGTCCCTCAGCGAACACGGAGTCATAAATATATAAATATAAATATAAATATGAATATGAATAT
>NC_137199.1:18092695-18097695 GCF_960531495.2 Zeus faber | reverse complement strand
GCGTCCAAGGCTCATTGATGCACGGGGGGGGGCAAGGTCTAGCCCGTCTGCTTAGATCCCACATAAGAGCTACTGTAGCATAAATTTGTGAAAAGGTTAATGCTGCGATGATAGAAAGGTGTTAGAACACACAGTGCATCCCATCTTGCTGCGTATGGGAGTGTCCATGCTGACCCCTGCCCACCTATGAAAGCACCTACAATGGATGGATATGTGAACGTCAGAACTGGACCATGGAGCAATGGAAGAAGGTGGCCCGGTCTGATGAATCACCTTTTCTTCTACATCACGTGAATGGGCGGGGTTAGGGACCGATCCGATGGAGCATCTGTGGGATGTGCCGGAACAACAAGGCCGATCCATGGGGGCCCCACCTCACAACCTCCAGGCCTTAAAGGATCTGATCTAACGTCTTGGTGCCAGGTACCACAGGACACCGTCAGAGGTCTGGTGGAGTCCATGCCTCCACGGGTCAGAGCTGTTTTGGCGGCACAAGGGGGAGCTACACAATATTAGTGGTTATTAGTGGTGGTTTTAATGTTGTGGCTGATAGGTGTATTTTGTCAGTCGACTGAGGTTTAAATACATTTAAAAGTTGTCATTGTCAGTTTAATAATAGTTTTTTTTCTGACATTTTTAATTGCTGATGTCCCTTTAGCGACAGGCATTTGTCGCTAATTGTCCATTGTTGCTGATTGCGTCTCCAAAACCGCTCAACATTCAAATAAAATAAACGAGAATACTCCAACAACACCATGAAAAAGATTGAGAAAATTCGAATTAAAATAGAAAAGTGTGGACATGTAAACCGAGTCGATGGAGTGGGCGTTGTCCTGCGCTTCCAGGACGGACCCAATAGAAGAAAATAGTTTCAAGACGCTGCACTGCATCCACTTTTTTGTCTTATTTTATTTGACAGTGAAGTTCTGGCGCCCACGTCCACCAGTTTTTTTTTAATGTCGAATTATTTTTAATCGCGGGGAGAAGTTTGCTTCGAGGCGTTATTAACTGAGCTACAATTTTAGCCTCAAAAGTAGTTCAGCCCTCCTTGAAACAATGTTTTTTTTCCAGTCACAGCCTTGTTTTTCCATCTCGCATTTCCATCACCGCCGCTCGTATTCACACAGTTTTGACATTATTTCGCTTGCAAACCGAGCACAGCCCGGCACACACGGTCTAGTGTCCGAAATGTACCATTTGGCGACACATAGTTCCAGACTCCCGATCGCTGGGGCTCAGTGGATTGTGAGTCCATTTCGAGTGGACCGCGGGGCGTATACATCATTGAAATGGCTTTTTCTGTGTAATAAATGACGGGATATTTACACATGGATGTGGGAAAATATGATATAGCAAATGTGGAAACCTTGGTCAAATTTAAGAGGCGAGAAATGTATCCAACCAAATGAGAAAAAACGACCTTTGGCCTTTTAACAATGTTTTTTTGTTTGTTTTTTTGTTTTCCGCGGGATACTGTGTACAAAACATATAAGTGTCAAGGCACCACTACAGCTCCCCTCGGACTCTGATGAAGTAGCTTCAGTGTAATTGAGCGACTTTTTTGAATAGCCTGTCACGCAGCGTTCTGCTCTCATCTGGAGGGTCGTTGGGCTTGGTAGTTGCCTCAAATCACGGTGAGCGCAGTTTGGCGAGCTGCAATTTTCCAAGTCGCCCCCTCCAACACAGGCCCCGTATTAAGAAAAAAAAAAACCTGACGGAGGTGTGATCCAGCCGCCGCTGCAGCGCACGCTTCCTCAGACAGAATTTTAAAGGTGATTTCATTTGGGGGTTAATCACTGGGTCCGGTGTCGTGGATTCTCCCGTACAGGCAGAGCTCCCCTAACTCCCTCATGCTCGGCCGGGCCGAGCAGGGTGCCCGGGCAAATTACATCCTTTAGAGGCTTTCTGAAATGAAAGAAAGTTCACTGGAGTTCAGCTCGCACCAGGGGAGGAAGGAAAAAAAAAAAAAAAAAAAAAAAAAGATTAGTAAGCAACATTAGGAAAATATCAAGCGTGTGTAACGTGTCAGTTAGGAGAGGAAAAAAGATCTGGGAAGCCAGCAAAGCTGCTTAGAGTGAAGCTGCTCCACTTAGGCCCAATTAGAATGCATATTTAAACTGGAGTTAAACCTACTGAAATATTCATCCTCCCCTTCTGCCCTGCTGCAGTGGCGGAACCCCGGCCAGGGCCGCTCTGATTGGCCTCCGGGGGGCGCCATGCTCCCATCGGCCGGCTGCCAGACCTGCCCGTGCGCCGACGGCGGAGCGCGGCGTGATGGTGACGGGCGGGTGGGTGGACGTGGTGGAGGGATGATGACGGGGGATGAGGTAGACAGACTTTAGACTGCATTGCATTGTGACTGCTCGTGCGGATGGCTGACCAGCCAGGTGTGATGGACAGTTACAGACGGAGAGCGAGGGATGGAGTGAAGTGGAAGGGAGGCGGCGAGCGGCGGCAGTCTGTTAACGCGCCTTAAACAGAGGCGGCGGATCGCCACGCAGATGAGGCTGGAAGACGGCGGTAGTGACAGTTGTTGCTGTCTTGACGAAGCCACGCCGCCTCTTTTTCCCCCTCCCCGGTCCTCTCCCTTTGTGCATGATGAAACTTTTGGGCTCATTCTTATTCTAATCACTGGCTGTTTTCCAAGGCCGCCGATGCGTCCTCAGAGGAGCCTTCCTGTTTGTGCTCGAGGGTTCGAATGGCAGTCGGGTTCGCCGCGGTCACCGACCCCGCTCCGCCCGCGAGACACCGGCATGGGGAAGACGCAACATCCGGCCCCCCTGACAAGGGCAAAAGCGGCAGGAACGAAAAAAACAGACCTGCCGGCTACCGCTGCAAGGTTTTCAGGTCAACATAAAAAAAAAAAAATCACTGGAATGGAGTTTTGTAAAGTTGGGTAAAGACAGGGTGTACAGCCGTGGCTGGTTCACCCAGACAGGTAGCAGAAAGTCTAGTCCAGTGCTTTGATGAGAAACCGACGGTAATATATTGAGCGCACATTAAAATCAACCCGCTCCAGCCCTAAGATGTGTGTTACGTACGGATTTCCATCAAGAACTTTCCCTTCAACAGAGAAATTGGATCTTGAAAAAAGCCCATTTTTGGGACCTCGACGTCCAAGATTGATTTGAAGGAAGAATGCCGTACCCATTGTTAGTATTATGTTGCGATGTTGTCAGCATCGATTTTCCCATCAGCAGCCCATTTTTGGGACCTCCGAGTCCAAGATTGATTTGAAAAAAGAATGCAGAGTCTATTATTGTTATTATTATTTTTTAATGATTCTTCTTCTTCTTCTTCTTCTTCTTCTTCTTCTTCTTCTTCTTCTTCTTCTTCTTCTTATTATTATTATTATTGTTATTATTATTATTATCAGCTTCCATGAGGCTTGATCCCCAAGAGTATAAATTGAAAAATGACAAAACTCCACATCGCTCCCTCTCCAGGTAAAAGGTTTGATTTGGTATTTGCAATCCCTCTGATTTAATTAACTACACTTTGCTTTAGCAAAAGGATGTCGCCCCTTCTATAATTAAAATGAAACTTTGCTTTAGCCAAACCGAAAATGTAACTCCATTGCGGCGTGGGGTGTGGGCTGTGGGGGTGGTGCGTGGTGGGGTGTAGAGAACGGAGAAGCCTCCACAATGAAAAGGAAGCTCACGATGATCAAAAAAAAAAAAAAAAAATAGGCAGGTAGAAAGAAATGAAGGGGCGAAAAGGAAAGAAAGGGGAGCCGGTGTGCTGCACTCTCACTTGTCTCCGTCCAGGCCATAACTGACATTTATCTGGAGAAGAAGGATGAGCCTCTGATGAGAACTCCATTTTTCCGGAGGAGCCAGAAAAAGGGGCAGCCTCGGAGAGAAACATTGCTGTTTGTAAAGATGGATTGTGTTTCGGGGAGACGGGAAAAAATGGCCCGGGCGCGGCGGCCCCCGCAGTTTTGCCGTCGCGGCCGCAGTGCCCCCTGTGGCCGCTCCAACGACGGCGCCCATCGGCTCCGTTGGGCGAAAATACCGAAAATGCTTCTCCATTTAAATTCCCTCGAGGCGGGTTCGGTCTGGCGTCACGGAGAGTGCACGCAGTGTTGTTTTCTCAGGGATTTGAAGAATTGAGGTAAACTGCCGTAATTTTTTGTGTGTGATTTTCTGAGTTCCTGACTCTGTACAAGCAAATACTGTAAAAGCAAATTCTTCCGAAACACTGAAAAGAACTGTGAAATTATAGATAAATATAGCCATTTAGTTCTGTCTTATTTACTTTAGTCTGATATACATCTTTAGCAGCCTGCTCCCGTCTCACACTTTAATTTTACAAAAACAGATCAATACCGAACCTGCTAATATTAGTCTCTCTCTGTCTGTCTCTCTCCCTCTTTTTTCCGTCTCTCTCTCTCTCTCTCTCTCTCTCTCTCTCGCTCCGTCGGCCCCCTGTGAGGAGCTGTTATGTCATTTTTTTCCTCCTTATCTCCTGACACTAAATCTTTTAAACGCTAAATGCTCGGTAGTCAGAGGATCTGCGCACCTCAGAAGTCTGCCAAGCAGGTGCAAAAGGAGAAGGATGAGTATATCAGACACAAAGGAAGGACTAAACCGGAATACACTGGAGAGATATTGGCTTCTAAAAATGAGTCTGTTCGTCCAATCAACCCACCGCAGCGGGATCCATCCAAACAGCGGTTATGGCCAAAGGAGACAAAGAAGAGTATTCGTGATAGAATTAGGGGGTCGTGGCCGTGACGCAAGTCTGTTGTGGTCCTCGTGTGAGAATAAACTACTCAGAGGTTTCACCGTAAAAGTGTTTTTCTTCCATCGGTACGACAGGGAGGGTTTAAGGTCCGTGCGGAGGAATGCTTTTAACATGGCGGTGCTTCATCCTCACCCCCCCCCCCCCCCCACACCCCCCAATGGCCGAAAGCTGTAAAACACCCTGAAGGGAACAAACTCTGAAAAGAGCTGGAAAGTCAGAAATCGGAACATTATTCCTCCCGAAATTAGGCAAAC